>NC_048595.1:23421770-23606770 GCF_003668045.3 Cricetulus griseus | reverse complement strand
ACTAAAGATATTCAAGGGGGAAAAAAGTCAAACCTGCTTTATTGATTGATTGATTGATTGATGGATGGATGGATTGAGTCATTCATTCACTCACTGGGAGCAGTACTATCGGGCATATGTGCCACAGTATTCATCTGAAGTTCAGAGGAGAGCTTGTGGATTATGTTTATGCTATTCTACCAGGTTAGTTCCTAGGAATTGAACTCAGGTCATCAGACTTGGCAGCAAGCACCTTCACCCACAGAACTGTATGACAGCCCAATTCCTGTATTTTTAGGTTCATTTTTTTTTTGGGGGGGGGGTTTCTGGGACAGGGTTTCTCTGTATAGCTTTGGACCCTGTCATGGAACTAGCTCTGTAAACCAGGCTGGCCTCAAACTCACAGAGATCCACCTGCCTCTGCCTCCTGAGTGCTAGGACCAAAGGAATGTACCATGACCGCCCCGCCTTTAGGTTTATCTTAAACTCAACAAAATTATATCCTAATTTTAAAAAGTTTCCTCATCCAGGGGCTGGAGAGATGGCGCAGCGGTAAAGAGCGCTGGCTGTTCTTTTGGAGGACCCGGGTTCAGTTCCCAGCACCCACTTGGCAGCTCATACCTGTCTGAAATTCCAGTTCCAGGGGCTCTGATGCCAGTGCGAATAAAATAAAGTTAAATAAATTATTTTTTTAAAAAAAGTTTCCTCATCCAAAGTACACACTGTTTTAAAAGGAAGAGCTGGCTGGCTAAGCACTCTCTAAGTAAACTCTCTAAGTAAACCGGACTAGACTCAAACTTGCCTTGGTCCTCCTGTCTCTGCATCCAGAGTGCTGAGATCCCAAAAAAACACTGTATTTAAATACTACTTTGATTCTCCCGAAGTTCTAAAAGTAAACCAGTCAAATTGGTAACTTCAAATCTCTGTTAATATCCTAATGTGATTGGGGATATAGTTTAGCTGTCATTTTAGGGAATTTGGCAATATTTATCAAAACTTAAAATTCAAGCCAGGAGCCAGGAAGGGGTGGGGTATGCCTTTAATGCCAGCACTTGTGAGAGTTTACCGAGAGAGTTCCAGGACAAGTAGGACTGTTATACAGAGAGATCCTATCCTGAAAAACAAAATGCATGCCAGGCGGAGTGGCACACACGCATGGTCCCAGCTACTGGGAAGTAGAGGAGGGGGGACAGTTTTAGGTCAGAAGTTTGAGGCTGGGAACCAAAGCATTTTAAGACCCCCGTCTCATGCCTTTGCCTCCACGTTCATTGCTAGCTACCCTTCTGGATGCATCCTACAAACATAGAAGTATGAATTCAGACATATGCATTGTGCAACCTTATTTTGTTTGCTAAGACCGGGTCGCAGTAAGTATCGGTGGCTGGCCTAGAACTGGCGTCAATCCTCCAGCCTCTGCCTCCAAGGCAGATGCACTACCGTGCACTATCACAAAATTAGAAACAATCTAAATGTCCACCAACAGAGTACATGCTAAATGAGGCTATAGCTGTTAGTAGAGGAGCATGAACACACTATTTAAGTAGTCACGGTGAAAATGAAGTCCATGGTGCATCAAACATCAAATCAGATAAAGCCACATGGTGGCTCCCAACTGTCTGTAACTCTAGTTTCAGGGGAGCCAATGCTCCAGTTTCAGGACACCAGGGCACCAGGCACACAAACATGCACCCAGACAAAATATCCATACAAAAGAAATTTAAAAAATTAAAAAGACACAATCATGTAGAATTATCTATAGTCAACTGAAAATGTCCTCAAAATACACAAATAAATAAAACGAGGTTTAAAAAAAAAAAACAAACCTATAGTGGCTGGGCAATCGTGGTGTTCGCCTTTAATCCCAGCGCCCAGGAGGCAGAGGCAGGTGGATCTCCGTGAGTTGGAGGCCAGCCTGGTCTACAGATCGAGTTTCAGGACAGCCTAGACTACACACAGAGAATACTAACTATGGGGGCTGGAGATGTAGCCCAATTGGTGGGGTGCTTGTCTTTCCAGCCCAACGTCCTGGGTTTGATCCCCAGCACTTCATAACCTGAGTGTCACGGTGCAAGCCTACAATAGAAGCACTAAAGAGGTAGAGACTGAAGAGTCAAGATTCAGGGTCATCCTTAGCTATAAATCCTGTTTCACTACAGCCTGGTCTACATAAGAACAGCCTGGTCTACATAAGAAACTGTCTTCAAAAAAAAAAAAGTTATTATGTATATTGCTGTTAAACCCCAACCCTCAGGATGCCAAGCAGTGGGCCCCTTCCCACAGAATCGCCTCAGTCCAGACTCTGCCCCTGAGGAAGCCGCCATCAGCGACTCCACCTACTGAGGGCATTAAAAGCCCCCCCCCCCACCTCATGGTTTTCCCCTCTTCCCTTGGGAACACCCTGGAATTCTTTGCTTAGATTAACCCTGTATTTATTAATTCGGTTTGATCGGCTTATTACATCAGCAGCAGCGGGTTTCCAACAACGAGGAACTTAAAACTTATCAATTGCCTGACAAAAGGAAGCTATCAGGAATAGCAAAGCTAATTAGGTCTAGCGCATGTCCCCAGAGGGACTGTAGATGACTCGGAGTACAAACTTCTGGACCCTTAAGGGAATCCTAGCCAGTTTACAGGACTGCTTCTAAGTAAGAGCCGAGAACGGCAGGGCGTTGGTGGCACAGGCCTTTAATCCAGCACTTGGGAGGCACAGGCAGGCGGATCGAGGCCAGCCTGGTCTACAGAGCGAGTGCCAGGGCTGCCTACAAAGCTACACACAGAAACTCTGTCTCGAAAAACTAAAAAGAAAAAAAACAAAAAACAAAAAACAACCCAACAAAAAACAGCCTGACTTTCTCTTCTGTCTCCCTTTTACCCCCATTCGTTTTGCTTTTTTCTTTCCCTTTGAGATAGTGTGGCATGTAGGCCACGCTAGCTTTGAGCCTGCTTCCATCTTGCCCCTGCCTCCCTGGTCCTGGGATTACAGTGGTGCAACACCCCCACACACACCTGGCCGGCCAGCACCCCCTTTCCGAAGACTCTCCTCCAGTCTCACCAACCTGAGAATAAAAATTACTCACGAACACTAGAATTTTCTGTACATCATTATTAAGAAGTGCTCTTTAATCCCAGCACTCGGGAGGCAGGGGCAGGAGGATCCCTATGAGTTCGAGGCCAGCCTGGTCTACAGAGTGAGTTCCAGGGCAGCCAGGACTGTTAACACAGAGATACTATTTTGGGGAGTGGGGAAAACAAAGCGCTAAGCAACTACTTGATAAGCACGTTCAATGTTTGCATTTTTCAGAGGGGGAAACTGCGGGTCAAGGACACACGTTAAACGTCCAGGATTCAGACTCCTCCATAGACAACTGATTCCAGAGAGGAGATCCTTAACCACAGTTGACCGATCTCCCCAGACCCTTCACAAGTCCAGCGAAAGACCGGAAAGCCACCCCCTCCTCTGACCCATGGAAAGGAGGGAGGCAACGGGAGAGTTTCCATTTGCAGGGGTAGAATTTCTGACCAATTGCATCTTCGGTTCTCGTGCTAAAGTGCTCCCAAGAAAGAGGAAACCATCCCTCCGGAGTCAGACGACCTGAGGAGGCCAGTGGAGGGCGCAGCCCCTGGTGTCTGGATGTGGAAACCGAGGCCTTGCCTCCCGCGTGTCTTCCCCACGGGCCGAGTGACCGAGTGACCACGGCCGAGGCGGACGCTGGCCCCGCCTGCCAAGCCGGGCCGCTGGGGTATGGTTCAGGAGCAGAAGGAGCAGAAGCTGGAGGACGCGGGGTGGGCCGCCCACAGCCAGGGCGGGGAGCATTGCCTCTGTCCGCCCGCCCCACGCAAGAAGAAGAGGAGTCTGCCCCTCCGCGCAGCCGGGTCCCCGAGTTGCTGGGCCGGGCGGTCCAAAGCTGGCCGGGCAAGGCAACCACGCTTGCTGCCCACACCCGGTCCCCTGAGCCTGCCGCCCGAGATGCCCGCCACCAACTTCCCTCCGAAACCACCGAAAGCCGCGGCACCCACCGGATGCTGAGCTCGCTCACCTGACACCCGGTTCCAGCCGCCGCCAGCGAGCTGCGCGCACCGACACGCCCCCCTTTCATTCACCTGCACCCTCCGGAGAGAGGCGGGGGAGGCGGCCAATGCTGGGAGCCCGCGGGCTGAGGAAGGCGGGTCCTTCAGCCAGCAGGTTCCTCAATGGTCCCCGCACCCACCTCCGGAGGATGCGCTCTGAGGGCTCCTGCGTTGACGGGGTGATGGGAGTTGTGGTCTCAGCGCTCTCTTTTAAGGAAAGAGCTAGTGGACAAAACTACAAGTACCAAGATGCCCAAAAGGATAGGAATCAGCGCAAAAAAAAAAAAAAAAGGGGGGGCCCTATAAAAGCTGGAGAGACAGACAGACGGTCCGATGGTTAAGAGCATCTACTCCTTTTGCATTGGGCCAGAGTTCAGTTCAGGTTCAGGGCCACACGTAACTTCAGCTCCAAGTAATCTGATGCCCCTTCTGGCCTCAGGGGCACCTGCACGCACGTGTACATACTCACACACAGACATACATGTACACAGAATTTTTAATGTTACATTAAAAAGAAAAACTAAGTGGGGTTTTGAATGATTGCCCAAAGAGTAAAGTGC
The DNA here is from genome assembly GCF_003668045.3 of Cricetulus griseus. Taxonomy (NCBI): domain Eukaryota; kingdom Metazoa; phylum Chordata; class Mammalia; order Rodentia; family Cricetidae; genus Cricetulus; species Cricetulus griseus. The sequence goes on along the minus strand of NC_048595.1, from coordinate 23,602,163 downwards.
TTTATTCACAAACATTAAGACCTAAGTTTAGATTCCTAGTGTAAGCATTGCAGCGGCCCAGATGGAATGGACAGGGATTCTGGCACTCCGGAACCAAAGAATACTGAGTGGTTTGTTTGTTTGTTTGTTTGTTTGTTTGTTTGTTTGTTTGTTTGTTGGGGGGTGGTTGAGACAGGGTTTCTCTGTGGCTTTGGAGGCTGTCCTGGAACTAGCTCTTGTAAACCCGGCTGGTCTTGAACTCACAGAGATCCACCTGCCTCTGCCTCCCGAGTGCTGCAATTAAAGGTGTGCACCACCAAGGCCTGGTTAAGAATACTGAGTGTTACAGCTTGGATAGAAAGGTATTCTGTCACGAGGGAGCCAAATAATACCACAGGTCACAGTAAGAGTAGCAGCTTACAGTCCTGCTACAGGGAAAGGCTGCCCTGGTGTAACAGTTAGTTCTGCTCCAGCTGTTCTTTTACAGCCCTGATCCACCCACCCACCCAGCTGGCTCAGCTCACTCAGCTGTGCTCTGGGAAAAGTTACTTCTCTCCTCTGCTCCATTCTGGCAAGGGAAGGTCTCACTCAAACCTCATTCAAGAGATTTATTGGGAGGGAAAAATTCAGGAGAGTGGCTGCCCGCTTCCAGGGTGGCAGAGGACAGATGGGCAGCTGGACAGCCACGAGCTACATAGGCACAGGTTTATATAGGGCTTCTTAGGGGCAGAGTTTTTCCAGGGAGATTTCCAGGGTGGGGATTGGTCATTTTTCAATCCTTGAGCTCAGAATGCCTAGATCTCCTGCTTGGGGGTTGGTTGGTTTTCTGCACAGGTTTAGGTTCAGATTTGGCTCTGATTTCAGGGCCAAAGTGTGTTTCTTTCACTGGTCCTTTTTAGCCTTTTGGCTCTAATTTTAGGGCCAGGGTATATTTCTTTCACTGGTTCTGATTCCAGGGACAAAATGTGTTTCTTTGGTACTGGTTTCAGAGTCAGGGTGCATTTCTTTGGTTCTAGTTGCATGGTCAAAGTGTCTTTCTTTTGGCTCTGCTCAGGGTGTGTTTCTTTGGCTGGCCCCTTTTCCCTACACCCAGAACCCACAAAATGGCCAGGTATGGATACACACATATGTTATCCTGGTATTGAGAGTAAGAGAGAGGTGGACCTCAGGGGCTCAGTAGACAGCTAGTCTAACCAAAATACTAAGTTCCAATATCAGTAGGAGACTGTCTCAAAAGCATAAGGAGTAGAGGGGTAGAGGGAGACGCCTGCCATTGACTGTTGCTCACCACATACAGGGGAACACATACACATACAACTGTTTTGTTGTTGTTGTTGTTGTTGTTTTTTCCAGACAGTGTTTCTCTGTGAAACAGTCCTGGCTGTCCTTTCCCGGCACTGACTCTGTAGACCAGGCTGGCCTTGAACTCACAAAGATCTGCCTTCCTCTGCCTCCTGAGTGCCCACTTTCTTTTTAAATAGTATTCTTTTAAAAAAATATTTATGTGCATTGGTGTTTTGCCTGCATGTATATCTCTATAAGGGTGTCAGGTACCCTGGAACTAGAGATTCAGACAGTTATGAAGTGTTGGGAATTGAACCCTGGTCCTCTGGAAGAGCAGCCAGTACTCCTAACCCCTGAGCCATCTCTCCAGCTCAAGGATGCTTGCTTTACTATTCCTTTACACCCAGATTCACATGCCCCCTTTGTCTTCACCTGGAGAGAACCCTACCATTGGAACAGTAAGTATCTCTCTCAGCTTACTTGGACTGTCCTTCCCCGAGGGTTCCAAGATACACCTCCCCTCCCCCATTTCTTCAGCCAGGTTGGCCACTTACCTCCTTTCTCTTGACCCGTCTCCCAGATACTTACTCTCAGCTTCTTAACTTTCTAGGAAGCAAGCCATACAGAGTCTTCTGTTCCAAACCTCAGTTTCCTGTTCTTCCTATCGGGTATCTAGGCTTTCTCTTGTCCCCAAACAGCCATGAACTCACTCGCAGTCACAGCGTATCTGCTGATCTGCGGTCCCTCACACCTCCATCCAGCAAGGAAGAGATTTTCTTCTTGGCTTGGCAGGGCACATCAGAACCTGAATTCCCTACTTTCCTTGCACCCTCTATGAAGCAGCTAAGGGCTCCCCAACTGAGCCTCTGGATCTTTTGTTTTGTTTTGCAGGACAGGGTTTCTCTGTGTGGTCCTGGCTATCCTGGGACTCTTTCTGTAGACCAAGCTGACCTCAAACTCATGGAGATCCTCCTGAGTTTGGCTCAGAACTCTGCCTCCAGAGTTCTGGGATTAAAGGCTTGCACCACTGCTCCATCTTAGCCTCTATCACCAAGCCTGCCATGCCTGCTTTTTCTCCCACCTCTGAGAGGCACTTATATAGGCCCCCTGTGCTGGCTCCCCCAGACACAGAACAACCCTTTCTCCTATATACTACTGAAAAGGGGCAGTGGTTCTGAGGGATTTGGAGCAGATGAGAAGACCTACCTTTGCCCCTGTTGCCTATTTTTCCAAACAGCTAGATGCACCAGCTAGCGGGTGCCAACCTTACCTACACAGGCGCCAGCAGCTGCCTTCATATTGCCCCAGGAGGACTCCAAGCTCACCTTTGGTCACCCTCTCTTCATCCTCTTACCACCCCGGCTCAAGGACTTCCTGTCACACAAGAGCCTCTCTACTTTGTCTCCTTCTAAGTTTCATCTTTTTCTTATCACCCTCCTAGAAAATGCTCTCACTTGATTCCTGCCCTCCTCTAAACCCTGCTCCACACTTTCCAAGGTCACCACCCTAACCTGCTCCTTCCAAGAACCACCTGAAACCCTTTACCTACAAAAACTCACTACTTCCTATTTCCCCTCTGTGGTGTCCTGACTACACTTGGTTGATAGATGGAAGCTCATTTGTCATCTCCGCTGACTTCTGCCAAGTAGGCCATGCCATAGTCTCTCCTGACCAGGTTATAGAATTTGCCCTTTACCACCAGGCCTCTACTAATTGTTGCTTTGGGAAATGCTTTCCCTAATAGGACTGCTAAAGAGACCAGCCATCACCCCTACCCACTCTCCTCTATTCTCCCGGCTTCTCCATGCTTAACCCCTGCCCACTCCGAATTCCAATGACAGGCCATCTGGTCATTGGACAATTCAGCAGCCCTGAATTCTGGCTACTAAAGCTTTTGGTAATGAAAGACCCCCAGACCCCTAAGGGCCAGAAACCAGACCAAGAGCTGCAAAAGCAAGAGGGTTTATTAAACAAATGCACATTCGGGTGTCAGCAATATCGGGGAAGCTGCACACCCCAGCATGGGGTGCAAGCTCCTTACATATGAAAAAAACCGCAGATCAGCATACAGGCAAGGGGCACAAAGTGATTGATTACAAAGTATGATCTCATGTTAGAGTGGTCACCCAGGAGTGACCTGCTTTTCTACAAAGGAAAAACCACAGAACGTACCTTGAAAAGTCCTTGATTGTCTGTTGGCCAGCCAGGTGTGACCCAAAGAGGGTTGCCTTGGCAATTGCCCCCGTCTAAACCATAGGATGTGCCCGGGGTTGGAGCCAACTTCCTTGTAATGGGCCGAGGCCCGTGGGAAACTTTTCTCTCTGTGAACTAAAATCTTTCAAAACTTTTTCTCTCAGCAAACTAAAATCTTTCAGTAACAGTTCTATGTCCTGGCTGAAGCATATTCATGATTCTGCCCCAGAAGCATTCTTTGGGTCCTCAAGTCCTTCTTCCCCTTTCTTGTCTTTCTTGCCAGGAAATTTTTGTCTTATCACAGATGACTGATCGCGTTTCTATCATGTGGATAAACCTTTCAGGCTTTATTAGCTATCGGTCAAAGACATGATTCTGCTCATGCTGTTTACAGACACTTATTAACTGCTTTCTCTACAATGAGGATTTCAGGGCAGAAATTTCATGCATACTCTCAAGATAAAGTCTCCTTAAGCTCCTTAATGTTATTTTCTGCCCCTGGTCTATATCTGCCCCAGAAGACTTCCACTCAGCTGACAGACACCATTCAGGAACTAATGGCAGCCCTGCAACTACTCCAAAACCAGCTTGCTTCTCTGGCCTTGGTGGTCCTGCAAAACCATCAAGCCCTTAGGTTGATGGAGTTTTCTTTGGGCTTCCAGCTCTCTCTCTCTCTCTCTCTCTCTCTCTCTCTCTCTCTCTCTCTCTCTCTCTCTCTCACACACACACACACACACACACACAAATGACACAGATATTTATTACTAACTATGAAAACTTGACCTATAGCTTAGGCTTGTCTCACTAGCTCGTGTAACTTAAATAACCCATGTATATTAGTCTATGTTTTATCTCATGGCTTTTTACCTCTTGCACCTGCTGCTTGCTCTCTGACATCTCTCCTGTGCCCAGATTCATCACCTCTAATCTCTCTCTCTCTCTCTCTCTCTCTCTCTCTCTCTCTCTCTCTCTGCCCAGAAGTCCTGCCTAACCTCTTCCTGCCTGGCTACTGGCCATTCAGCTCTTTATTAAACCAATCAGAAGGGACCTTGGCAAAGACACATCTTCGCAGTGTACAAACCGATTATTCCACAATATTTTACCCTAAATAAAAAGAAAAGTTTTTAACTCTAACCCAGTAAAACTATATAGAATAAAAACAAATTATCAGGTATTGTCTAAATGGAAAGGAAAGGCATTACTTTAACAGATGAAACTGTATACAATAAGGATAATTATCTGCACACCAGAAGAGGGCACCAGATCTCATAACGAATGGTTGTGAGCAACCATGTGGTTGCTGGGAACTGAACTCAGGACCTCTGGAAGAGCAGCCAGTGCTCTTAACCTCTGAGCCATCTCTCCAGCCCTCTTTTTTTTTTTTTTTAAGGAAGACATTTATTTGGGTGGCTTACAATGTCATAGGTTTAGTCCACTATTACGGTGGGATATGGCAGCATGCAGGCAGACATGGTGCTAGAGAAGGAGCTGAGAGTTCTACATCTCTATCTGCAGGCAATAGGAAGTGAACTATGTATGACACTAAGGGTAGCTTGAGCACAGGAGACCTCAAAGCCCGCCCCCATAGTGACACATTCCCTCCAACAAGGTCACAACTACACCAACAAAGCCACACTTCATAATAGTGCCACTCCCTTTGGGAGACATTTTCTTTCAAACCACCACATTCCACTCCCTGGCCCCCAAAGGTTTGTAGCTGTGTAATAATACAAAATGCATCCAGTCCAACTTCAAAAGTCCCCATAGGCTGTAACAGTTTCAAATCTATTTAAAAGTCTAAAGTTCAAAATCTCTTCTAAGATTCATGCAATCTCTTAACTGGAATCTCCTGTAAAACCAAAATCAAAAAGCAGATCATGTATTTCCAACATATAATGGCACAGGACATATATTACCATTTTAAAACATATGGAAGGAATCATAGTAAGGAAATACTGGACCAAAGCAAAAACAAAACCAGCTAGGCAAACTCCAAACTCTGTATCTCCATGTCAGATGTCAAAACACTCTTCAGATCTTCAACTCCTTTCAGTTTTGTTAACTACACCATACTTCTTTCTCTTGGTCTGGTTCCACTCCCTGTTAGCAGCTCTCGTTGGCAGGTATTCCATGACTCTGGCATCTCCAAATCTTGGGGTCTTCAAGGCAATCCAGGCTTCACTTCACAGCTTCATGAAATGGCATCTCTAGGCCTCCATTCAGGGACACACCTGACACACGCCTGGCCTCAGTGGCTTTCTTTAGTTGTGGAGGCAAATTCCATAACCCCTTTCTTCTGTCTTTGACTCTAAATCCAGAACCTTGCAGCCGAAGCTGCCAAGTTCTGGTGCTTTCTGGTGCTGGAACATGGCCCCTGGTTCAATTGCATCTTCACCAGCTTTCTGTTTTCCATGTTCACTACCTAAGCTTGACTTTCCAGAAACTCCCTATCCTCTCTTTATGAGTCCAGAGTTTTGTAACTAATTTATTTCTATGACTAAGGAAAGTTGTAACTATAACTATCTAGTCTTCAACCCCATCAAAGACCTAAGAGAGATATAATGTTACCTGAATAAATAGGAAGTGCAGAGCAAGCAAAACTATAAGAAATGACAGAAATAGCTGGCTGCCTAGATAGTCACCCAAGGTTTCTCTGCAACACTGGGGCATCCATCTTTGGCCTATGAGCCTAAAATATCTGACAGACTTTTTTATGAAGCAGGAATTTTGAAGGACTGTACTAACTTGTTTTGGCAAAATTTGGCAGTTGCCTTCTTTTGTGTCCTGCTTGTCCAATTTGGACAGAATTCTGTCAGCAGTTGAGGCAAGGACACTTTCTTTGCTCAGTAGCTAATTTTTGCTACAAATGAAAGCAAACTCCATATGGAGGTTCTTCAATGCCCATCATCCTCTTTTGAAGTAAATTGGTGCTGCCAGGAATAGGCATGTTCCACTGCCAAGAAAAGCCTTATGCTATTAAAAACATTGCCTTATTGCAAACAGCAAGAGGCTTTATTATTCAGTAACTGGTGGAGCAGTGCTTCAAGGCCCAGCATGTTACTTACACAGGAGCTGAGGAGCTGGACCCCGAGCTGAGGGCTAGGGGCTTCTTCTTTTTTTTTTTTTTTTTTTTTTTTTTTTTTTTTGTTTTTCGAGACAGGGTTTCTCTGTGGCTTTGGAGTCTGTCCTGGAACTAGCTCTTTTAGACCAGGCTGGTCTCGAACTCACAGAGATCCGCCTGCCTCTGCCTCCCGAGTGCTGGGACAAAAGGTGTGTGCCACCACCACCCCGCTGATTTTATTATTTTTAAACTATTTGTTTTTTTCTATGACTGTTTACACTCATTTTCTTTTCTTTCTTCAGCATCTAAGCACATTTTTAAACATACTCTTCCTTTTTAGAGGTTTTCTGTGTCTGGACCTGGCAGTAGTAAGCCTCTGCAGAGTTTTCTAACCACGTGAGACAAATCTTAAACCACTGTGTCAGCCGCTGTGCGGCTCAGCTTAGTGCATGATGATGGCACATGGTGCTAGCAGCTGGCTCTAATCCACAGGCAGCAGCCGGGAGGATGCGTCTCTTTCTACTACAGAGCACCAGCCTGCCTGAGAGACTGCCAGACCAGGAACCCATGTTCAGCTCATTGTCCAGAACTTTTCTTAGCTTCCACAACACCCTTATGTTGAAAGCCAATGTGAACCAGTTCAGTCAGGTAAATGAGAGGATTAGAGAAAGACTTACACAAGGGCTGAAGAGATGGCTGAAGAGGTTAAGAGCACTGGCAGCTCTTCCAGAGGTTGCTTAACAACCATCTGTAATGAGATCTGGTGCCCTCTTCTGGCCTGCAGGGATACAAGCAGACAGGACACTGTATACATGATCAATAAATAAACCTTAAAAAAAAAAAAAAAAAAAAAGACTTACACAAGCTGGCTCACACACTACAGCTTCCAAGGACTTACTCCTCTGCTGGGCTCTCTGTCTGGTCTCTCTTAGGCACCTGGTTTCTACCCATCTCAGCCCACTGGTTTCGTTTTTGTTTGTTTTTTTGAGACAGGATTTCTCTGTGTAACCACCATGGCTGTTCTGGAACACAAGCTCTGTAGACCAGGTTGACCTCAAATTCACAGAGATCCTCCTGCCTCTACCTTCTGAGTGCTGGGACTAAAGGTGTGCGCCACCAACGCCCGGCAGCCTACTGGTTTCTATCTTCTCATAATAATGATTGCCCTTGTCTCTTCAGGTTCCTTCAGGAGAAAATTAGTGAAATAACCCAATGGTCAGTGAACCAGATACTTCTGATGGAGTTTCTTTGGGTCTCCTACCATCACCTGCCAGCTTGAATCCCTTTTATAAACCTGCATTCTAGACTCCCCTCCCCCTTTCTCAACTCCCAATATGCAGGAAGTAGCCAGAGGACTATCCTTGTCCTTATCAACAACAAGAGGCTGGAATGTTAGCTTTAAAGCATCACACCAAAATGGCAATGCTTGTGATGTTGTCTGAAACAAGACTTGGCCAACTACATGAGAGGGTTGTTACTGGGTAAAGCATTCCGATCTCATAAGGCAGGCATCTGTTTACCAGGAACCTGGCTTAGTCCACCTTCAGAGTCAACTACCACAGGCTAGCCCATCTCCTACCACAGGCTAACACATCTCCTGGTCAATCCAAACAGCCTGTGTCAGCACAAAGGTTCCCAACCCTATCGACTATCACATAAAATCTTGCTTTTCTGCCATTTTGCTCTTCTCTTGTATCTGTGTCCCCCTCTCCCTATGGCTTTGGCAGTTTGATCCCTGATAAACCTCTCTTTCTACCTATAGATCAGTCTATTTTGTGGTTTTTGTAAGAGCCCTGACTTACAAAAGTCATTTCTCATTCATAAGGAGCACTTCTTTTGCAAAAATCTCCCAGACTTTTACTATGTCCTGGTACATTTGACTATAGGGTGGGTACCAGGTGACCTTGCAGTCTGTGTGGTCCATCACAAGCCAAGTGTGTTTGGCCCCAACCCTCAGCAGTTCTCATCTTTATAGAGTGTGGGCCAAACAGTCCTGAAGGAACAAGAAGCAAATTGTTCACATTTTCAGTGTGTCCACTTCTGCACACTGTTGGCAATGACTTTGACTCAGGTAAAAGTGAAGGGAAAATGTTGAATTGTTTAAAGTGTGACTTGTGGGGCTGGAGAGATGGCTCAGAGGTTAAGAGCACCGACTGCTCTTCCAGAGGTCCCGAGTTCAGTTCCCAGCAACCACATGGTGGCTCACAACCATCCATAGTGAGATCTGGTGCCCTCTTCTGGTGTGCAGATATACATGGAATCGGAATGTTGTATACATAATAAATAAAATCCTAAAAAAAGAAAACTGCCTTAAAAAAACTTATTTTGTTTTTTAATATCACTAATAAAAATTAAGATTAAAAAATTAAGATTAAACAAAGTGCAGTGCTCTATTTAAAATTTTTTTTCCCTAGGACACAGATCTCTCAGTAATGCAAAATTGGATCTCTCTCCTGGGCAAAAACCCTTTTCCATCTGCTGCTGGCTCAAGGCTCAAGGCGATGGACTTACCATACAGTGACAGTGATGAGGGAAAGCCCAAGCACAAGTTCAGCCTCACAGCAGGTGAGGATTTACAGCCTGCACTTGAATTTCCTTTCTCAGTGTACTTACATGTTTTAAGGAATTTTTCTTCTCTTCCTTTTCCCTTTCCACCACTACTGCTTCTAGGCTGTTGTTCCAGGGAGATGATGTCACCACGTAGAGAAAAGATCACAGGATCCTGACAGAAAATAGTGAAGATTTGGTGGAGGAATGCCAAGGCTTTGGAGTGTCTTCCTTGAGAACCCTATTAGTTTTTGCCACTGTCACAAAATCCTTGAACAATGCAAGGGAGGAAGGATTCATTTTGGTTTGTGGCTTCATATGAGGGAAAGGCATGGTGAAGTTTCTGATGTCCAGAATGTTTGGTAAGGTCTGGTGGGCTAGCCTGGTCTACATAGTGAGTTCCAGGACAGTCTGAGCTACACAGTGAGACCTTGTCTCAATAAAAATAAAAATAAAAACCTTGGAAGTTTCTTCTAAGACCTTGTTGCGTGACACTCTTCCTGAAGAGATATGAAGAAAAGTCTACTCGCCACAGATGCAGAGGCAATGAGCAAAGTACCACCAAAGTCCATCTTGGCCAACCAACAAATTTTATTAGGATTACTTACAGGATTATGGTGAGGGGCTACTTACAGGAATGACTCAAAGACAGTTGCATCACCAAAAGCCGCCCCCTCCCCCAGCATGGGTGACCTTTCATAAAAACTAGAAACCTAGAGCACACTGCACAGCCTCTCAACACAACAGAGAATGTCTTTTCCAGGTAGCTTGGTGACTGTGAGAAACTTTCAGCAGTCCTTACTGCTTATATATGACTGGAGAGGGAGGGATCTAATGAATCTGGTCAGTTTCAGGGACTTCCTGAAGTCTTTGAGTTGTTTACTTCCTGTGCTTACCAAGTTTCCCTGCAGGATGGAGCACTTTTGCTCCCTTGGGACTATCCTGTTGTTTCACTGCCCACTTAACATCCTCTGTCTTAAGGAGAGTCTTTAAGATGAAAGATTTTTAGAAATTTTTCTTTTGGTTTTACTTATTTTATGTGTATGAATGTTTTGCCTTCATGTGTGTCTATGTATGTATAACATGTGAATATCTGGTGACCACAGAGGTCAGAAGAGTGCACCAGATGCCAAAACTGGAGTTACAGATGATTGCAGGCTGTCATGGGGGTGCTGGGAACTGAGCCTGCATCCTCTATAGGGGCGGGAAGTACTCTGAACCACTGTGACATCTCTCCAGCCCCCAAAGGTGGAAGACTTTAATTTCAGGAAAATTACTACACAACACAAACTCTTAACTATTTTCTCCTGAAAAATCAAAAAATAAGTTAAGTATTCCCAAAATATAAAAGTACAGGTCAAACATTCCTCTTCCAAAAGGGACATAGTAAGGAAAGAGGGAACCGAAGCAGGAACCCCACACTCAGTGTCTATAGCATGTGACATTATTTGAGTTACAAAGGGTAGCCCTTTCAGCTAGCACCTGCAGTACACATGGTCTTTCACTTAAAAACCTGGGTATAGGCAGGGCGGTGGTGACACTTGCCTTTAATCCTAGGCAGATCACTGTGAGTTTAAAGCCTGCTTGGTCTAAAGAGTGAGTTTCAGGACAGGCTCCAAAGCAACAGAGAAACCCTGTCTCAAAAAACAAAACAAAACAAAACAAAACGAAACAAAAAGGCCAAAAAACCTGGGTATAGCAGTGTGTACCTGTTATTTCAGCACCGGGAGGTAGAGACAGGAGGATCCCTGGTCTTGTTGGCTAGCCAGTCTAGCTGAATAGCTGAGTCACAGGTTCAGTGAGAGAATCTAGCTCAAAAAAAAAAAAAAAAGAAAAAAATAAGGTGGAAACAAAATAAGATTAAGAGTCAACATTTACCTCTGGCTTACACGCGCGCGTGCACACACACACACACACACACACACACACACACACATACACATACCCGCATACACACAAATACACACACATACACACACAAATAAATTAAAACCTTTTTGTCTTCTTTGGGTGTTTTGTTTTGTTGTTGCAGCATGGGGGGTGGGTGGTTCCAGACAGGGTTCCTCTGTGGCTTTGGAAGCTGTCCTGGAACTAGCTCTTGTAGACCAGGCTGGTCTCCAACTCACAGAAAGAGATCTGCCTGCCTCTGCCTCCCGAGTGCTGGGAGTAAAGGCATGCGCCGCCACCTCCCGGCTTTGGGTGTTTTTAAGACAGAGTTTCTCCATGTAGCTCTGATTGTCTAATAGATCAAATGTAATTATCACTTACTTATTTACTGGTTTTTCTAGACATGGTTTCTCTGTGTAGCCTTCGCTGTCCTGGAATTTGCTCCGTAGATAAGGCTGTCCATGAACTCACAGAGATCCACCTGCCTCTGCTTCCCAAGTGCTGGGATTAAAGGTGTGCGCCACCACCACTTGGCTTCAAATTCTGAACTTAACTGTCAGTTCTTGAAGGCTGAACAAGAAACACTCAGTTGGCTTTCTCTGTTACCTATACCAGCTTGGTATATTCACTTCGTGCTAGATTACATAATTTATTTAATTCTTCCTGCCAACTCTATACTGATGTCTCCAGAGTAGGCTTGTGCCACTGAAACTTCAGAAGGTCTAGAAGGCTTGAGTCACCTCGAGGATCATCCAAGGCCTGGCTGCCTTTCATTGAGAAAACCAGGTCTCTCCAAAATCTGGAAGTCTTCCCAGGACCACGCCCTGTTAGGGTCGGTGGAGACGCTTCATATAAATGAACCCATACCACCATCTAGTGGTGAATGCCTGCATGGACGTCTTAGGAACAGCGGAGATCCTAAGACAAGAATGCTGACCAGTGCTCACTCAGCATTGTGTAGGCTCTGAGGACACGGCTACGAGGATGAGACAAGGCGCTGGAGAGATGAGATAGCTCAGCAGTTAAGAACACTGACTGCTCTCCCAGAGCACCTAGGTTCATTCCCAGCACCCACGTGGCAGCTTGAAACTGTCTGTAACTCCAGTTTCAAGGGACCCAACACCCATGGCAAAAATGCACAAAAAAAAAAAAAAAAAAAAAGTAAGACAAGGAGAGTTAACATAGAGTTAACATATGTAACCTTCACAACAATCTCAGTTTGAATTCCATCTTAAAGACGAAGACTCGGAAGTCTGGAAAGGCACAATGTTGGAAAGTGGCTGATCTGGGATTTGAGTCCAAATTCACTTGATGCTGGAGGTGACACCAGTGAATGGCAGGAGTCCAGGACCAAGGCTCAGGAATGGACAAATGAGGAAGATCAGAGCACTCGTGGTATCTCTGTCTAGTAACCTCGAGGACTTTGTGAGCAGGCACTGTGCTAGGCTTGAGGATGAAGCTGTGAACTAAACGGGAATAAACTGATGGATAGGAAGTAGTCCTTGCCTGTTCATAGCTTATTATCTGGGACGATGGGCAGGAAAAAGCTAAGACATAACATGTGAGAGGGGCAGAAACTTGATGTTTTAAATTTTCTTTTGATTTCTTTTTACCATGTGAATGAATATATTGCATGTATTCATAAATGTGCACCACTTGTGTGCTTGTTGGATTCCCTGGAACTGGGTGTAACAGTGTTTCAGACCTCAGTAGGCTCCCAAGACTTCAACACAACTGACTCCATGGTGGAAGTGCCATTCAGGCTGTAAAACTCAGCAAGCAGACAGCACCACCCGCCAAAACTAAAACAAAGCCCTAATCCATCAAAGCCCATAGTTATGGGAAAGTCTTTAAATGTACTAACCTTGCTTTTTGTCTTCTGTAGTTCTGTTTCTGGGTAACTGTTCTTGTTAACTGAAGTATGTCAACCCAGGACATGGCTTTTCTGCTTTAAAGTTCAGCTTGAGAAAGCCTCGGTGCTACACTGGGATCCCAAACAACCAGAGCAGTCGCTGGTTGGCTAGTAAAGATTTTCTATTGGCTTAAACCCATGTCTGAGTAGTCGTCTCTGGTGAATACCACACAGTATGGGCTTATAGATGGTTGTGAGCCATCATATGGGTTCTGGGATTTGAATCCAGGTCCTTTGCAAGAGCAACACATGCTCATAACAACCGAACCACCTTTCCTGTCCCAGAAACTTGATTTTAATAGACAGCTTCAGGTTCACACCAGAAATCTAGCCTTCCCCATTTGTGTTCTTGGGAAGAGGTTCTATGTCTCTGAATATCAACTCCTTAATTTATAAGAGATTTTTTGTTTAATAAATGACCCTGATTTGGTCACAACATCATTACATGGCAAAAAAAAAACAAAACAAAAACAAAAACAAAAAAAAACACTTTTTTTTTTTATTTTTCAAGACAGGGTTTCTCTGTGTAGCTTTGTAGACCAGGCTGGCCTTGAACTCACAGAGATCCACCTGTCTTTGCTTCCCGAGTGCTGGTACTAAGAGGCATGTGCCACCAATGCCCAACCAACTTCTTTTTTTCAGACAGGGTCTCACTATGCAGCTGTGGCTGGCCTGGAACTTGCTGTATAGGGCACACTGATCTATAACTCAGAGATCTGTCTGCCTCTTTTGTTGTTGTTGTTTTTCGAGACAGAGTTTCCCTGTGTAGCTCTGTCCTCTGACCTCCACACAGGTGCCATGATACCTATGTGCCTGTGCTAAACACAGGTTGTATGCACACACTTTTTTTGTTGTTAGTTTTTATTTGTTTGTTTGTTTTTCGAGACAGGGTTTCTCTGTGGTTTTGGAGGCTGTCCTGGAACTAGCTCTTGTAGACCAGGCTGGTCTCAAACTCACAGAGATCTTCCTGCCTCTGTCTCCTGAGTGCTGGGATTAAAGGCATGCGCCACCACCGCCCAGTTTGCCTCTGCATTCTTAGTGCTGAGATTAAAAGTATATGCCACTATGCACAAACAATTTTCTTATCCAATGGTGCATATCTATAATCTCAGAATTTGTGTGGCTCTTCCAATTAACCCAGTGGCTTGGGTCTACATAGGAGCTATGGAGGTGGTAAAAAGTGACTTAGTGATGGCTTTGTTTTGAAGACAGGATGAGATGCTTCAGGACAGACTAGGCTACACAGTTTGGAGCCAGATTCATTTTTACTTTATGTGTACGGGTGTTTTCCCTGCACGCATGTATGCATGAGCTTACATAAGTGCTTAATGCCTGCAGAGGCCAAAAGATGTTCTTAGATCTCGTAGAACTGCAGTTATAGTAGGTTGTGAGCCATCATGTGGGTACTAGGAGTAGGATCTTCTGAAAAAAAAAAAAAAAAACCAGCAGGCTTTTAACTGCTGACCCATCTCTCCAGCCCCCATGGAGCCTGACAAAATTCAGAAACAAAAGTAAACATGAAACAAAGTCTTTGGTGATGTCATACAGGTAAGATGGACGTGCAGACATGGGTAGAGCACTTGTCCGGCACATTTGAGGCCATTGGTCCCATTCCCCAGCTTTACAAATAAAATAAAATAAAAAACCCTTTGCAGACTCTCTTCGTGTCTAGAAGTCTCAGAACCTGTATGCTAACAGCCTTCGCTCGCTCACCTCCATCTCTCCCCTCTTCATTTCAGCTGCTCCAGAGTGCTCCACATCAGTCTTGTCTTTGTCCGTACTGTCCTAGCATAGATTCTTCCACCCTCAACAGCTGTTGGGTGTGTATCTCCCACCAAGCATTGTTCTAGGTGCTGGGGGCAGACAGGCAGCCAAGAGAGACAAAAGCCTGTCATCATGGAAATCACATTTCTAGACAGAAGAGGCAGGTAATTTCTTCAATATATATATATAGTATCTTCTAGGATGATTGATTTGGAGAAAAGAATAAGTCAGGGAAGAAAGATGGTGGTACTGGGAATGTGAGCTTGAGTATTTTTAGTTTGAGTGTTGTTTTGTTTGAATTTCGTGTGAACCAGTCTGGCCTCAAATTCGTAGAGATCCACCTGCCTTTGCCTCCAAGTGCTGGTATTAAAGGTGAGCGCCATACTCAGATACAAGCTTCAGTTTTCAATGGTGTGGTCAGAGCAGGTAAGAAGTTGAGGTAAGAAAATTCTAAGTGGAAATTCAAAGGCTCTTGGTCAGGAAAGCACCAGAAATTTTCAGGGAAATCAAAGTAGTCAATGTATACGGAGCAGTTCATCCAAGGAGGGCAGCAGTACAAGGTCAGACCAATCAGGTGGGGACCAGGAGACTGTGGAGCTCACAGGCTCTCTTTGTGGACTGATGTGCCTTTTGGAAGACTTTAAAGGACTGTGGGAGGAGGGTGATGGGGATCTGATTGATATTTTTATATGTAAGGTAACCTAAGTTACCATTTCTGGGCTGGGGATATAACTCACTGAGGAGTGTTTGCCTAGCACCTACAACACCCTGGATTAAATCCTCTAGTCAAACACCACCACCACCACCACCACTACCACCACCACCACCACCACCACACACACACACACACACACACACATACATGCACGCACCGTGTTAACCATTTTCAGTTTAACGACTTGTAAGCTGAATTAGTTCCACAGTGTGATGTGCTCACACTGCTGTGCAGCCATCTTCCCTATCTAGCATTTTTGTCTTCCCAAACTGAAGCTCTGTACCCATTAAACAAAAATCTATATTCTCTTCTCCCGCAAGCCCTTCTACTCAACCTTGTATTTTCTGTCTCTAAATTTGAGTAGTCTAAGTGCTTCACTTAAATGAAGTAGTACAATAGTTATGCTTTATTCTGCTTGGCATAACATCGTCAAGGTGCACCCATGTATCACGATTAATTACTAATACGCAGCCCGGAATGGTCAAGACATCTTTAATAGGTAAATGCCAACCAACAGGAAGACAGAGCGTGCCAAAGCAACAGGGAAAGAGAGCTACCATGTGCCTTGGCTATCCCTTTAAACCCTTTTCCACGACATCATCTTGACTACACCCTGGGGGTGTGGTCGGCACGCCTGTAGCCAGCCCTTAGGAGGCGTGGTTACGGTGTCTCCCTACACCCCTGAAGCAGCACTTGTCAGAGTTTCTCTCTTTCTTCTAAGGGTGGATAATTTTCCTGTACAAGAACACTTATATTTTGATTACCCATTCACCCACCAACAAACCTTTAGGTTTCTTTCATGTTTTGGTTCTTGTAAATGATGTCTCTATGTTCATGGGTGTTTAACTGTCTGTTCAAGTTTCTGCTTTCAAGGTCTCTGGGGTGCGTGCCCAATAGAATTGCTAGATTACATAGTGATGTTCTGAGGGAGTGCATACTTCATCACAAAACAAAGCTGTTTAGCTGTGTCAGTCTACATTCTCAAAAACTTAAGTTTTTTATTTACAGAACAGACACACTAGATTAAGGGAAGGTGAATGTGGGTACAGGCTTTACCAGCTCAGAGGCTCTTGTAACACAGTGACAGATGGAGGCAGCTCTGTGTCTACACAGTAGCAGTGGAAGTGACTGGATTCTGCCTTTTTTTTTTTTTAAGAGCCATTTGAACTGAAAGGGAGGAATCAAGGGTAATTGGCTTGAGCAACTGGAGGAATGAGGTTGCCATTTATAGATGAGGTTTAGATGGACACATCAGAAGTCTGTGTTGGGACATGTGACATCTAATATGCTTATTACACACCTAATAGATATAAAGAACCTGGTGTTTTGAGATGATCATCGGAATGCAGAGAGACTCTGAGAGTTGCTGACATACAGGTGGCTTTTAAAATCTTAAGACTTGAGGTCACCTGAGGGATGAACATACATTCGGAGAAAGAGACGCAAGGACTGGGCTGTTGGACTTTCTAGAAACAAGAAAGCAAAAATCTGTGTGGAAGAGATGTCCAGGGGACAGGTCAGGAGGGCTCAATGTCCTGAAAATCACTTGAAGAAAGTCTTTGGGAAAGGAGGAACTGTGTAACTGAGCCATGTAAGATATTAGAGAATAGAAAATTGGCCATTCTTCTTGGAATCTTTAGCAAAACTTCCTTCAACGGATTGTGAGAAGGCAAACAAACAAACAAAAAATCCTGAAATTCAAAACATAATAAAAGAAAGAAATGGGAGACAGTGAAGAATTAAGTTAGGAGTTTTTCCACTATGAAGAATCTGGGAAATACTGTGGTGATCAGTTGTTAAACTAGACACAATGGTGCACACCTTTAATCCTAGCATCGAGCAAGCTGAGGCAGAATAACCTGGAAGCCAGCTTGACTACACAAGTTCTGAGCCAGTCCTGGCACCTGCAAGCACCTCTCTCTCTCTTTCTCTCTCTCTCTCTCTCTCTCTCTCTCTCTCTCTCTCTCTCTCTCTCTCTCTCTCTCTCGTGTTTTGTAAGCTCATCTTTTAGATAGGAGAATTAATAACAGCAATACTGTGTCTGTCTCGTTAGATGGGGTAGCACCGGGAGATTAGTATAACTTGATCCTCACTCAGGCAGACAAGTGGCAGAGGTGACCTTAGCTAAGTGGCATCCTTCCAGGAGGGTGGCAAATTCGTGTTGGGGTGAGGGTGGGGTTTGCATCGATTGAGGTAGTAGGTAGGGCCACAGGATTTATGGAATCCCCCTTCCACAACTCAGTAGACCTCAATCCCCTCTATCAATCTCAGGATTTTTCCAGAACACATTCAGCTCACGTTGTCTTAAGTTAGGCCACCAAAGTTGTGACAAGTGTGAATGCGTATCTGCCTCTCCAGAGGACAGCTTGAAGTAGCCTCTGAGTTTCCCCACAACCCTCCAAACTCGCAGTCGGTGCTTGCTGACCTAGCCCGGAACAGAACACTGAGCGGCTGCTACGCTACGGGTTCCACAAAGAGGGGCGGTCCTAGTCCTGCGTTCCGACGTTCGAGCCGGCCCTCCCGTTTTCTTCCTCATTTCCAATACGCGGTCTAGAGAGCCTGTAGAACTTGGCCCAGGGAGGCCACTGTAGCCAGGGGCTACCGGGAAATGTAGCGGTTGTTGGGTGGAACCCGAAGGCAATATTGAATAGGATTGGATCCAGAGTTCAGAGGCGGAGCTAGAAATCGAATTTGAGGCTCGGATTAGACGGAGGCGGGGCAGATTGAGGGAGGGGCGGGGATTGGGCGGGGCGGGAGGGCTGTGCGGGTGTCGGGATTGGGGAGTGCGCTTTGGGGCGGAGCCTGAGGGGGCGGTGCCGTGTCGGAAGTCAAAGGTCGGTAAATAGTGGTGATGTCATGTAGGCAAGATGGCGGAAGGGTGAGCCTGTCGTTCCTCTCTCTGGCGTTGGGGCTTGGGTTCTCCCGGGGCTGGGTGGTGGGCCAGGGTCGCTGTAGGGGACAGGCTGCCGCTGCGGGCGGGACGGAGCTGAGCGGGCAGGGTGGAGGCGTGGAGCGAGGCGGTGGGGAAGCGGCCGGCGAAGCCTCGCCGCCGGCCCCGGCGGAGGCTGGGCAGGAGTCATACTGCAGGGCCTCAGATGTGTCTGCCTTCCACAGGGAGGACGTGGGGTGGTGGCGGAGCTGGCTGCAGCAGAGTTACCAGGCCGTCAAAGAAAAGGTAAGCAGGGCCAGCGCCGAGCTTCTCTCGGCAGGGCTCCGCGCTGTCGCCTTGCAACCGGATCCAGCTAGCCCTACCTGGGCTTTTCGAGCTTCTGTGAGGCCATTTGGGAGTAAAGGATGAAACACCACCGCAAACAACTCCTTACTCTTACAGCAATTTAGATATTAGAGTACATGATAATCGCTGTTCTCAAGACAGGTTGGGAGGGTACAGACCTTAGCCAGACAGACACAGTCTCTTCAGAAAGCTCAGCACGGTGGGGAGGCAGTCAGACAAAACAGCCGCTCAGTTACTATTGTGAATACTGAGAAAGGAAAGCACCTAACGTCTTGTCTAGGCTAGGGAGTCGTGAGCGTGCCAAGGAAGGTGTAGCGAAGAAGGTGCAACGCAGGGACCCAGGGAGAGATGAGGGTTGGCAGGTACACACAGGTGCCTGGTGAGCCCTGCCTGCCTGAGTGGTTTTCGAGACTGGAGATCTGGGGAAACGGCTGCAAACTAATCCCTGTGAAGTAAATAATGCTTGTCCCTGTAGTAGGCACCTGTCTTGTCCCATTTTTTTTTCTTTAAACCAGTCCATCTAAGTTGTGGGAAAGCTAATTACTATTTACCTCGAGCAAATGAAATGAATCCTGCTTTAGGGCAGACTCCAAGAGGCTTGTGATCCTGAATCAGCCCAGTACATCGGGAGCATTTTTTTCTCTCTCCCTGACAGGGTAGTCACTCTAACTATAACCCAGCATAGTTGAGCAATTCCTGAGCTGTTTGCTTTGTTGAAGATGAAGAGGGAGGTCTTTACACTAAAGTTTACTATGAGATCTCAAAGTAGCATGCTCCTGCAAAGAAAGTGTGGCATTCATTCAGCAGGTGTTACTGAGGACTTCCTGTGTTTCAAGGCTCATCTCAGAAAAAGAAGACCTAATTTCTCCCTTTAGTTCCTTACATTTATGGGAACTTGGGCAAGTTATTTTTTTGTTGTTTTGGTTTGTTTTGAGACAGGGTTTCCTTGTGCATGTAGCCCTTGGCTGCTCTGGAACTCATATGTAGACCAGGGTGGCCTCAGACTCAGAGATCTACCTGTCTCTAGAGTGCTGGGATTAAAGGCACAGACTACCACATTTGGCTTTGGCAAGTCTTTTAACCTTTCTAGGTTTCATTTCCTCTCCTGTAAAGTGGAATAGTAAGGATTTAATCATGAGGTTTAAATGATGTAGAGAGCACTAAGAACGTCTGTCGCACTTTAAGCACTGCACAGGGCATTCACTATTTTTATGAAGTACCGCAGGTAAAACTTAGTCAACATCACCAATTTTTCCCCTTTACCTTTTTCTTGCTCTTTCCTGCTTTCCTTGCCATTGCTTCCCATCCTGGCTTCCTTGGGGTCAGCCACTTCCCTGCTCCTTAGCATACATTGCCCCAGAGCCTACAACCTTCAGAGGGCCTCTGCTCCTTCCCAGCTCCTGTTGTGAGCCTCCTGTCCATCTGTACTATACATCCAAGCACAGGCACAGTGTTAGAGAAGGCACAGTTGCATCTTGCCCTGGTCTAACTCCTCAACAAACCTTTTCATTCTCTTATTTTTCTCTTCCCCTTGACTTCAGAAACTCTTCCCTGAAATCTTTGTTAAATAGCCTCACGGAATTTAAAAACATGAGGTCAATAAGCTTGATCTCAGTTCACTCCCTCCCCACCCCTGAAGCCACCACTATACACTTATCTGTAGTCACACTCGTTGCTTACTTACCAGCTCCATTGCGTAGTTTTTAGCCCTTATCTTTTTGGAATGTTCTACAGCAGTTGACACTAACTTGTGCCCTCCCCACCCACCCCCTTTTGAAACTTTACTCGGTTGAGCTCATGTTTCCCTGCTGCCCTTTAAGGATGGGGCTCTGAGGATCTTTGTCCTTAGCTCACAACTGTGTCTACTCTGCAGACTCTTTCTTACCATGTATCACCTCCCCTTGGGGAGTATTCCTGTCTCCTACTGGACAACTACCCAGATAGCCTGTGGTCACCTTGACTCTCAGTGCCCAAAACTGTGCCAGTCACTAGAGTGACATATTAAAAATGAAAAGGTGGAGCACAGCTTTAATCCCAGCACTCCAGAGTCAGAGGCAGACTCGTCTCAAGGAATGAGTTCCAGGATAACCAGGTTGAGAAACCCTGTCTCAAAATAATAAGTAAATAAATAAACAAAAATGAAAATCTCATTGTGTCCCACTGCTTCAGCCGTTTAGTGGGTCCTCATTGTTCCACTCACTGACATGCCCGCATTAAAAAGTAGGTAGACCCATCTCAGAGGGAAGAAAACAACACTCAAAAACATGCTTTGGGAGCCAGGTGTGGTGGTGCACCCCCTTAATCCCAACACTCGGGAAATAGCAGCAGGTGGACCTCTGTGAGTTCAAGGACAGCCTCGTCTACAGAGTGAATTCCAGGACAGCCAAAGATACGCAGAGAAACCCTGTCTTGGAAAAAACAAACAAAAAACAAACAAAAACCCATGCTTTAGCTGGGCATGATGCTGCAGATCATGATGTGCATCACTTGGGAGGGAGGCAGAGGTAGAAAGATCAGCCAACATAGTGAAACCTTCTCAAAACAAAACAAAAGTTCATGTGATTGCTCCATGTAAAATGAGAGGATTTGCAGGATGGGGTGAGTGCATATGGTTCAGGAAGTTAGTGGGCATGACATAAGCAAGATACAGAGCTAGCTCTCAACAGGTTGGTTAGCCAGGAGCAGATACCATTCAGTCCACAGAAACTTAATGGATAGACAGAGCCCAAAAGACTGGGAGGAGAATCCATCCTTCCTGGGAATAAAAAAACTCACATACATATATATTGCCTGGGTGTGGCGGTATCCATAATCCTAGCACTTGGGAGACAGAAGCAGGTGGAGCTCTATCAAGCCAGCTTGGTCTGTATAGTAAGTTCCAGGTCAGCCAAGGATAAAGTATGACATTATCTCAAAAAAAAAAAAAAAAGTATATATATATATATA
This sequence comes from Cricetulus griseus, assembly GCF_003668045.3. Classification (NCBI taxonomy): domain Eukaryota; kingdom Metazoa; phylum Chordata; class Mammalia; order Rodentia; family Cricetidae; genus Cricetulus; species Cricetulus griseus. Next base: position 23,580,640 of record NC_048595.1, on the reverse strand, counting down.
TATATATATACTTTTTTTTTTTTTTTTGAGACAGGGTTTCTCTGTATTGCTTTGGAGGTTGTCCTGGAACTCCTCTGTAGACCAGGCTGGCCTCGAACTCACAGAGATCCACTTGCCTTTGCCTCCCGAGTGCTGGGATTAAAGTGTGTGCCACCACTGCCTGGCCTCAAAAAATATTTTTAATTAATAAATAATAAATCACGTCGGGCATTGGTGGTGCACACCTTTAATCCCAGCACTTGGGAGGCAGAGGCAGGCGGATCTCTGTGAGTTCGAGGCCAGCCCGGTCTCCAGAGTAAGTGCCAGAATAGGCTCCAAAGCTACACAGAGAAACCCTGTCTCTAAAAACAGCAACAACAAAATAATAATAAATCGCATACCTTTTATTATATTATTGGAAATTTCAAAGCATATAGGACTTAAAACATATTTGTTTTGGATGTTTGGAAAATATGTATGTCTTCCACTTTGCTACTCTGCTTTTGAGGTCATTTTCTAGGAGAAGAACAATGACTAAATGTGGCTCACTCCAGGGGACATGAGTTTATGAGTGCTTGGGCTGAAACTCAGTCTGTATGCTAAATAGCAGGTGTTTCCCTCTCTGCTGCCAGGTAGTCCCTGGTCGTGAACTGGGACAACTAAGCATTATTCCCAAGCCCTGGCTCTTCTGTCACCTAACATTTCCACATACCTATCTGATGCTGAAGAGGCCCAGACACATGCAAGGATGGAACCTGCTAGCTTTGTCACTCTTCTCTGTCTTCATAGTCCACTGAAGCTTTGGAGTTCATGAAGCGGGACCTGACAGAATTTACCCAGGTGGTACAGCATGACACGGCCTGCACCATAGCAGCCACAGCCAGTGTGGTCAAGGAGAAGCTGGCTGTGAGTACTACCTACCTTGAGGGGCCACCCCTTACAGTCTGGCCTGCCCTGGGATCCTGGTGGAGACCCCCAGCTTTTCCCTCATTAGGTGATTGCTTTTCCCCTTTGGGGAGATAGGGATATTTTTCCTTCCACTTTGAGGAATTGTTTGTCAAGTAAATAAGCTATAGATTAATAGTTTTCCACGTCTATATTGTTTTAGCAAATGTTTTCCATTAGCAAAATAATGCATTGTAGAAAATGTGGATAAACAAATATGTGGTGTATATGTGTGTGTAAAAGAAAAGTCCAGCCTAAAAATACCCAAAACCCCTTCCTATGAAGGTAGCTATAGTTAATTTAACTATTTTTAAATTGTTAATAGACCCCTATGTATACTTTTCTTTAAAAAACAAAAACTAGCCAGGCAGTAGTGGCTTATTCCTTTAGTACTAGCTCTCAGGAGACAGAGGCAGGTGGATCTGAGTTTGAGGCCAGCCTGGTCTACAGAGTGAGTTCTAGGACAGCCAGGGTGACACACAGAGAGAGACCTTGTCTCAAAAAAAAGAAAAAAAAAACATTAACCCCAACACTCAGGAAACAGATCTCTGTGAGTTCAAAGCTCACCTGGAAAAAATAAGAAAGAAAAACCCTACAGTTTTCCTACAGCCTGATCTTATGGAGGCATTCTCTCAATTGAGTCTCCCTCCTCTCCGGTGACTATAGCTTGTGTCAAGTTGACATAAAACTAGCCAGCACAGTATAAAAAGCAAAAATACTGTTTGATCAAAGATAATCTTATAATATATCTGGTTTTCTAATAATGTTTCCTAAGTTGATATCCTGCTAACTCAGTCGCTCTGAGATTAGTAGAGGCCACGCTATAACAAATTTCAAGTCAGATCTGGTAGTGTGTAACTGTTTTCCCCATATAAGAGGCTGAGGCAAATCACTTGAACATTCAGACCAGCCTGGGCAGCATAAATGAAGCCCCCTCTCATAAAATAGAAAAGGAAGAGATGGAAGGGAAGAAAAGGTGAAGGGGATTAAGAATGGAACAGGAAAAGAAAGAAAGAAAGAAGGAAGGAAGGAAGGAAGGAAGGAAGGAAGGAAGGAAGGAAGGAAGGAAGGCAGTTTGAGAGTTACTTGACTGAGTTTATAAAATCCTTCTTGCTTTCTGTAGCTGCTGATAATCACAAATGACAAATTATGTGTGGTGGCTGATGCCTGTAATCCTAGCACTCAGGCCACTGAGGTATGAGGTTTGAGCATTCAAGACCAGCCTGAGCTGAAGCAAAGCTCTGAAAATCCAGTCAAAAGTATAAATGACAAGTTGTAACTTGATTAACTGCTATGAGTCTAGCCAGTAACAAGCACCACTTACTTCATTGGCTTATCTTTTTTTCCATTCAACAAATATGATTGTATACTTATGGCAACATATGTGCCAGGCACTAGATTCTAGGTTGCAAATGCCTAGGCAGCTCAATCAAGAATAAATACTGTTAGCCGGGCGGTGGTGGTGCACGCCTTTAATTCCAGCACTCAGGAGGCAGAGGCAGGCAGATCTCTGAGTTCAATGCCAGTCTGGTCTACAGAGTGAGTTCTGGAACAGCCAAGGCTACACAGGAACCCTGTCAGGAAAAAAACAAAACAAATAAGTGAACAAATATATAAATAAATACTGCTAGAGGCTGGAGGCTGGAGAGATGGCTCTTCCAGAGAACCTAAGTTCTAAAATCCGCAACACCCATGTCAGACAGCTTACAACTACCTGTAACTCCAGTTCCAGGGGATTCAGTGCTTTCTTGTGGACCCTGTGGAGAGCACCTAATCCCATGTGCACACACACTAAATCCTCTTATTTGTTTGTTTGTTTGTTTTTTTAAAGAAGATAATGCCTGTATACACCTGTAATCCCAACACTTGGCAGGTTGAGGCTGGAAGATGTTTAATTTTAGGCCAGCCTTGGTTACATAACAAATTTTAGGTCTGCCTGGGCTACATAGCTGGATCCTGTCTCAACAAAACAAAATTGATATTATAGTTTTGCATGAGATTTTTGGAGTCTGGTCTGCCTCTTAGTTCACCATCTAAGCCAAGCAGAAGGCATGCTGACCCATGATGTACTGTCTGTGGCTCCAGAGGGTTCATGTGCTAGCCTCCAACTGCCTCCTGGCAAGCCAAGGCTGTCTGTCCTTATCCTGCTTATTTTCCTAGCATCTTTATAGAATATTCTGATTCCTTATCAGTAATGAAAAGCTATAGTATTACAGCACTGCTCTATGTTTATGTCAGATATTATTTTGGTATTATTATTATTATTATTATTATTATTATTATTACTACGAGACAGGTCTTTCTGTGTAACAGCCCTGGCTGGCTGTCCTGGGACTCACTCTGTAGACCAGGCTGGTCTGGAACTCACAGAGTTCCACTTGCCTCTGCCTCCTGAGTGCTGGTCTTAATCATCCACATTTCACAAAAGACAGACTCTGAAGATTCTGGTCTCATAGCCCATCAGTATTAGACATGGGATACAAAAGCTACTACTCATCCCAGGCTCTCTTTCCTACTAAAATGACATCCATCTTCTTTGTGTGTGAATGCATACATGCACATACACACATGTTCATGTCGGCTTGAAGATATGTGCAGTTCACCTACGTCTAGAAGCCAAAGGATGTTGGCTGTTGTGTAACCACCATCTTGTTTCTTGAGACAGTGTCTCTCACTGGGCCTGAAGCTTGTCAGTTAGGCTAGACGCCTCCCTAGCTCAGTCACCATACCCGACTTGTTACATGAGTGTGTAGGATTTGAACTCAGGTCCTCATGCTTGCACAGTAAGCACTCCCTAGCTCTCCTGCCAAGTTTTCATCAGCCTAGTTTGCCTTGATGTTTTGATGTAACCAGTTGAAGCTCTCTTCAGACCTCCCTTGGCCCTGTTCAGCACCCCCAGCTGGGACTGGAGGGCTCTACCTACCTCCTCCTCCAGCCTGAGATGGGAGGGTTTCAGCATGGCTCACATCTTCATACATAGTACTCCTCTCCTGACGCTTTACCTTTCTAGACCCCGATTTCAACCTGCTCCTAGGACACTGGCTTCCTTTCTTTGGTTTTCTCTGCAGACTGAAGGCTCTTCGGGGGCAACAGAAAAAATGAAGAAGGGGCTATCTGACTTCTTGGGGGTGATCTCAGACACCTTTGCCCCCTCACCAGACAAAACCATCGACTGCGATGTCATCACCCTGATGGGCACACCCTCTGGCACAGCTGAGCCATATGATGGCACCAAGGTATTTGCTGACAGCCTTTGCTAGAGATTCAAAGCTTTACCCACCAATCTTCTATCACAAAAGTAATATGTGTTCAGGTAAAATTATAAACAAATTTGTAAAATTGGAGAACATCAATAAAAAGGAAGGCTGGTGGTTATGCACTTGGGAGGCAGAGGCAGGTGGATCTCTCTGAGTTTGAGGCCAGCCTGGTCTACAGAGTGAATTCTAGGGCAGCCAGGGCTGTTACACAGAGAAATCCTGTCTCAAAAAAAACAAATAAAATCCAGGTGATAGTGGAGCAAGCCTTTAATCCCAGCATTTGGAAGCAGAGGCAGGCAGATTTCTATGAGATTGAGCCAGCCTGGCCTACAAATGTAGTTCCAGGACAGCCAGAACTGCAACACAGAAAATCTCTGTCTTGAAAAGCCATAAGTAAGTAAGTAAATAAATAAATGAAAATAATAAAGATAATCACTTGGGTTTTTTGTTTATTTTGTCTTTTTCGTAACCACTTTTCTTTTTGGGGGGCAAGGGGTGGTTTTTGAGACAGGGTTTCTCTGTGGCTTTGGAGGCTGTCTTAGAACTAGCTCTTGTAGACCAGGCTGGTCTCAAACTCACGGAGATCCACCTGCCTTTCCCTCCCAAGTGTTGGGTTTAAAGGTGTGCGCTGCCGCTGCCGCCGCCGCCGCCGCCGCCGCCGCCACCACCACCACCACCACCACCGCCCAGCTTCTGACCACTTTTCAGTGCCTTTAAACCCTTGCAAATGAGTAGAGGGAGCATTATTTGCTCAATTACGTTCTGGTGTTGCACGTTTGAGTTCCCTTTGGCTTTCAATCATAATAAGAACACTGAGAAGAACATCTTTGGGGCATAATTTGCTTCGTATTTGGGTTCTTTAAGTCTAACTCCACTGAAAATAAATGCACCAGTCAGAACTCATGAACAGCAACTAGAGCAGTGTGTTTGTGCCGCTGTCTCCTGTTTCCTGGGCAGTCTTTGTTGAATTCACAGGGTCATATCATGGCGATCAGGCCTTTGTTGCATCTTATCACATTGGATTGCCATTCCAAACTTGCATTACTGGCACTATTTACTAACATGCCAGAACATTGAGATTTTAAATGATAAGAATCTAAGTTATCACAGTGACTCAGTTGCTGAAGTTCCCACGCAGACAGGTATGTTCTGTGTGGTATGAGGAAGAAGGGCCTTTCTGTTTATCAGCTGAAGTTGAGCTTTCTATGGCCCTAGTGGAGCATAGGTTTACAGTGCATTTATTTGGTAGAATGGTTCTGGGAAAAAAACAAAAACAAAAACAAAGCTATGATCATTAATAAGTGTCCTGTAGGTTTAGTGACCAACAAGGGGGAAGCTGGGTTGTGGCTGCTTTGATACTGTGTACAGAGGGGATTTTCTCTGCATCCACCTCCTCAGAATTTCTCTTCTCTGTTGCTTACAGGCTCGCCTCTACAGTCTGCAGTCAGATCCGGCAACGTACTGCAACGAACCCGATGGTAAGGGGTAGCAGTGGGGGTGAGCCTGTGGGGCAGGAAGATGGAGAAGATACAGACTCTAGGGTCTCTATTCTAGATGGCACAGGCCAAGTAGTCCTACATACTGGGGACAGAGTAGAACCTGTATTACCTTATAATATGCAGCAGGTTATTGTTCCCTTCCTCCCTGAACCTCAAGTATTTTAACCCTAATTCTGTCTCTAGAAACTTTGCTCTTATGATCCCTTGTCCTCTCTGGTCAGCTGTCTGCCGTCCCTGCTACCCCTCCCCGCTTTGGTTTCCTGTCCACTACGCCCCATGCTAGAAACTAGAGACCAGAAGTGAGCTAAGCCTTCAAGACGCTCATTCCTTCAGAACCAGGCTGCAAAGAGAGGTGGGAGACGAAGAATCAAGCAGAGGGAGTTGAGTGGATTGACTCTTTCTGCAGAATGTGGACAGTGGGAGTCTACAGGGATGCACCTCGCTACCTTAGCATGTGGAGCCTAGGAGTAATATTAGGAGTGGAAGGTTATTCAGGCAAGAACAGGGAGTCTGAATTAAAGTTCGTGAGGAAGTGAAGGCAGCCAGGAAGCCTGTTGGGAGGGCTTTATGTGTCAGAATAAGCAGCTTGTGTTTGGTCATGAAAGATTCATGCTAATAGTTCTAGACTTTTCTTTAGTCGCAGGGCCATTAAAAATCTGTTGACAGGCAGGTACAATAGCATACTCCTAAACTACCAGCTACTTAGAGGCTGAAGCAGGAGAATTGAAAGATTGGGACTAAGCTGAGCTATATGATGAGTTCAGAGCCAACTTGGGCAATTTAGCAAAACCTTGTACCAAAGTAAAAATAAAAAGGACTTGGAATATGATCCTAGCATACACAAGGCCCTAGGCTCAGCCTCTAATACCATAAAAGTAAAAAGTAAAAACAAAACAAAACAAAAACCTGATGGAAATGATGAGCCCTTTCTCTATCAAATTATGTTCAAGACCAGACGTAGTGGTGCATGCCTTTATTAATACCATGACTTGGGTGGTAGAGGCAGACAGATCTCTGTGAGTTTGAGGTCAGCATGGTCTGTCTGCATAGCAAGTTCCAGGCCAGCCAGGGCCATGTAGTGAGACACTGGCTCAAAAAACCAAAAACATAAGTGTGTGTGTGTGTGTGTGTGTGTGTGTGTGTGTATACAAGTGTGGGAATTCTTTAATCTCGTAAGATTTTGTATGTACCCTAGCTTTAAAAGCTCATATTGTAGAGGTCTGTTGAAGAGTTTTGAGACCCAAATTGATCAAGTTTTGCATTATGTAAAGTAGCCTGTGAGGCCATGTTGTAAAGGATGAGACAAAGATGGGAAGGTGGCAAAGGGATGCCTAGGGACCCTCCATGTCAGAGGTGAGGCCAGAGCCTGGGGATAAGCACGCTAGATGGAGAGGGAAGAAGTAGAATCAGGGTGGGTAGGTCGGGAAGGAGCTGGGATTTACCCTGGGTTTCCAAAGTAGCTGAGTGGGAACAGACACGAACTCATGGCATGGTGGCAGTTGGGTCTGGAGCCTAGGGTGCCTTCTGGGTTTCAGAGAAATGGGAATTGTCAGAGGAGGCCAGAATGACTTAATGGAGACTCATGAGAAAACACAAAGTGAGGCAAAGGCAGACCTAGACAATCAGGGGAGGAAAGGAACAGAAGAGGGAGAGGAGAGCAGAGGCTCTTGGTCACATGGCATAAGAGAGGACAGAGATACAACTCTGACGGTGCGGATCCGCACATTAAAAAAACTGTTTCAGTAGCCAGTGCAGAGTACTGAAGTGGCAGCAGAGATAGGAGACCTTGGAGACTGGTCCTTTCTAGAGATTCTGATCTTGGAAAGACCTACCCAACCCTTCACCTTGCCTGATTCTTTACCCCTTGAATAAAATGGCTTTGAAAACAACCATTAAGCTTTCTTTACTGTTCAAGTTCAGCCTGTTTTCTGTAGTCCCAGTGTTCTTTCCCTAGACACAGGGAACTGACCATCAGCATCTGTCTCTCTGCAGGGCCCCCGGAATTGTTTGATGCTTGGCTTTCCCAGTTCTGCTTGGAGGAGAAGAAGGGGGAGATCTCAGAGCTCCTTGTAGGCAGCCCCTCCATCCGGGCCCTCTACACCAAGATGGTGAGGGCTCAGCCGGCAGGACCTCAGCTGGCTCCCAGCCTCTGGGGTGTTGGGGAGTGGGAGAGACATGTATAGTGGAGACTCGGTATAGCCAAATGGGCCATGTACTGAGACAAGAAGCTGCCAGGAAGAGACTGATCTGCCAGGCTTCTGGCAGTCAGAGAATGGTGAGAAGTGGAAAGACCAGCAGGTCTATGGCAGTTCTAGTCTCCTTCCTTGGCCAACCTGGGCCTGGAAGGTGGGTCTGATTGAAATTAAAGTGGGGTAAAGGGGCTTTGACAAGTACAGTAAAGCCACTTCCTGTATCTATACTCTAGAGTGGCTGGGAGCAGACTGAAAAGGACTCTATACATCATTTCTAAATTTTTACCTCCATTTTCTCTCCAGGTTCCAGCAGCTGTTTCTCATTCAGAATTCTGGCATCGGTATTTCTATAAAGTTCACCAACTTGAACAGGTATGCTGGATTAATTGGGAAGACCCCCGACTTAGCCCTGGAGGATGCAGGCTAGATTTTTGTCAAGGCAAGAGTTGAAGACTGTCGTCCTTTTTGGGGGTGCCAGGGGGTCTAGGGTCAGGGCCTGAGAGGAGGGTGCCCTAACCCTCTGGTCATTATTCTCCCACCCTTAGGAGCAGGCCCGGAGGGATGCCCTGAAGCAGCGGGCTGACCAGAGCATCTCTGAGGAGCCTAGGTGGGAAGAGGAAGAAGGTAAGAGGCCTTGAAATGAGGTGGGCAGGTGACAGGCTTGTCTGTGGTACTCTAGAAGACCTGAGAAGACTTGGTGTCCCTGGAAAAGTAGGAAATGATACAGTATACATGCTAAGCCATCAGCACTGACAAGGAGCTGTCGTCACACAAGGCTCATGGGACCTGGAGTTTGGGTACAGAAATCACATTTGCCAGTTGGAACAGATTGCCATGTCACACATGAACCTGCTGTTGCATAGTTATTGAGGAGCACACTGAACATCTAGAGTCCCTCTCCCCAACCCCCTTCTACATAAGACTGCAGGATTATGGCTTAAATGCCTAATATTCCAGAGGCAGAGGCAGGCAGATGTCTATGAATTCAAAGCCAGCCTGGTCTACAGAGTGACTTCTAGGTTAGCTAGGGCTACATAGCAAGACCCCATCTCGAAATAAAAGAAAAAAGGTGTTAAATACTTACAGTGTGTGTCCAGCCTCCACTAAGAGCTTACTGTGTGGGTAGCCCTTCTCAACAGTGAGGGAGCAAGTTGAAAGTAAATACTGGCTTGCATAGGATGGGATAGAGTGTGGCCTGAACCCAGAGCAGTCCCACCTCAGGCTTTGGCTTTCAAATGTCTTACACCATCTCAGGCTATGTTGCTGGAGTCCAGCTTGGCCTCTGTATAGGTAAGACTGACTATCAGGGAATATCTGCCAAAGAACCTGTGCTGGGGTAGCACTGAGGGATATAGGCTAGTCTTCATTGTAGTAAACATGACAGGATGTTCACATTCCAAGGTTGTCTTAGGGCTGACTAGGTTACACTCCCCCTTTCCCCTACTTTTCTCTCTGTAGAGGAGCTTGAAGGCATTGCACCATCTCCAAAAGATGTAAAGATTCCAAAAGAGACCAAAACCTCCACATCTCCTGAAGATGGACCTGGCCCCCAGAGCCCTTGTGAAGATACTCCAGTAGAACCCCCTGCAGAGGTGACTCCATCAGAGAGCAGCGAGAGCATCTCCCTCATGACACAGATTGCCAACCCTGCTACTGCACCCGAGGCACCAGTGCTTCCCAAAGACCTGTCCCAAAAGCTACTTGAGGCATCTTTGGAAGAACAGAGTCTGGCTGAGGATGAGGGTGAAACCGGACCTCCACCCCCAGTTCCCTCCAAGCCTCTGACCCCTGCCGGCAGAGCCAGTGGCCCAGATCCCAGGCCTCCAGCCAGAGTAGAGACCCTGAGAGAGGAGGTACCCACAGACTTACGAGTATTTGAGCTGAACTCAGATAGTGGGAAGTCTACACCCTCCAACAATGGCAAGAAAGGTAGGTCTGGAGGCCTGAGTACAGGGGGCTATGTGAATGGGGCAAGCAAGAGCTGCCTCCACGTGTGTCTGTGTCCTTTGTCATGATCCTAGGAGCAGACACACTTCATCTGTGATAATGGGGGGAGAGTTGTATATATATTGTCATACTTTATTAGCTAACATTTATATGGTCTTTGAAAGATGCATTTAGAAATTGTTGGGGTCTTTTTGTTTGGCTTGGTTTTGACCTTTTGTTGTTTTATCTTCATGTATATCTGTGTGCACCATATACATAACAGTGTATCTTAGGGTTTTTATTGCTGGGAAGCAACATCATGACCACAGCAACTCTTTTTGTTTGTTTGCTTGTATTTTGAGACAGGGTTTCTTTGTGAAACAGTCCTGGCTGTCCTGGAACTAACTTTGTAGGCCAGGCTAGCCTCAGACTCACAGAGATCCACCTGCCTCTGTCTCCCAAGTGCTGGGATTAAAGGTGTGTGTTGCCACCACCTAGCCACAGCAACTCTTACAAAAGAAAACATTTAATTGGGGTATCGGCTTACAGTTTCAGAGTTCAGTACATTATCTTCATAGTGGGGAGCATGGCAGTGCTGGCTACATATTGATATGCAGTCCACAGGAAGTAGACTGAGACACTGGGCGTATCCTGAGCATAGGAAACCTCAAAGCCCACCCCCACAGTGACACACTTCCTCCAACAAGGTCATACTCACTCGAACAAAGCCACACGTCCTAACAGTGCTCCTCTCTATGAGATTATGGTGGCCAGTTACATCCAAACCACCACATAGTGTTCGCAGAGTCCAGGAGAAGGTATTGCATCTCCCCTAGGGCTAAAGTTACAGGCAGTTGTGAGCCACCATGTAGGTGCTGAGAATCAAACCCAGGTACTCTAAGTAGCCAGTGCGCTTACCTTCTGAGCCATGTTTCTAGCCCTGTCTTTGGCTTTTTGAGACAGGACCTTACTAGGTAGCTCAGTCTGGCCTTAAACTAAGTAGCTTAGGCTGGCCTTTAACTCTTGGATCCTTAGCTTCCCAAGTGGTAGAATTACAGGAATGAATCATCACCATGCCCAACATGGTAGGGTTCTTAAAATCAACAAAACAAAGTTTATGGTAGGCCCTGTGTTAAAGGTCACATGAATTTGAATGTTTCCCTTTCCGCAGGTCCATATTTTTATCTTCATTTTACAGATGAGAAAAATGATGTCTAGACATGTTAAAATAACTTTTCCAAATTAATATGACTGAGAAGTGGAAAGCCTAGCTTCACACCCAGGTCTGTGGCTGCCTTGAGTCCATGGTTATGCCCTTGCTGTAAATTTGGCCCATTTCTAGTCTTTTAAACAATTCAGCTCTGCCCCTGCTGGGGATCCCTGTGTGTTGTTAGAGGTCTTCTCCCTTGTAGAGCCCTGGGAAAGTCAAGCCTTGTTATGAGCCATGGTATGAACTATGGATTGAAACCTTGGTCCTAGCCACCATCAACAGCAGGGCCTCAGTATCTGTGTAATGGAGTCTTAGACCAAAAACTGCATTTATGTGAAAGAGCAACTGTTTCAACTCCAGGAATTAAAGGCAAAGGTACAGCTGTCAGCTTTCTGTGTCTCCCAAGATCCTACTGCAGATTGTCACCCTTTGACAGACATGCTGCCATAAAGCTTGACCGTCAGGTGAGATCTGGCCTGCAGCATGGTGACAGTTAGCTGCAGGAGGTAATAAATAGGCTCACCACAGCCCCACCCTGCTCCCTGATGGAACCGTCCAAGTTTCCAGTCTCTAACACAGTGTTTCTGTTACACTTTGTTTAGTGAAGTCATCCAGTGTGCTCCTGCCTGCTCTTTATGATACATTGAGGGGGGTGGGGCAGATGGGACAGCCTTTGTGATGAAACATGAGCAGTATGGGACAGATTTGATTCTGGAGGCATTCAGAGAAAGGAGGACTCTGAGCATCAGCAGTGATTCATCAAGGAGACAGAGGTGGAGAGTTGGGGCAGGTGCTGGGGAGTCTTAGTCCAGCTTGAGGGAACATGTTAAAGAGTTGTGACTAAGGCCTCCTTCCCAAACTTTTCCTGGGTAAGGGAGACACAGAATGGCGGGAAAGCTGGCTCTCTTGTTTTGTTTCATTATTTTGATACTGAGTCTCATTGTGTACTCCTGACTGGCCTGGAACTTGCTATATAGACCAGGCTGGCCTGGAATTTACAGAGATCCATCTGCTTCTTCCTCCCAACTGCTAAGATTAAAGGTGTGTGCCACCAAGCCCAGCCTGAGCAGGTTCTTAAGTAGCAATTGAGAACTTAGCATCTTAAGCAGAGGCTCTGAACTGTGACAAACTCCAACTGGGCTCATAAGCCATGCAACTTGAGAAAAGTTACTGTTCTTCTCTAAGTGGCTGCTTTATTTTTGCTCAGTGGAAATTGTTTCAGATAGCCCTCCCTCAGAGCAACTGCTGTGGGGAAATAGTGGTGGATTGCTTTCTATTACTATGATAAATACCATGACCCAAAGTAACTTAGTGAGGGATGTTTTATTTCATCTTATTCGTCCAGGTACCAGTCCAACACTAAGGGAAGTGATGCTCACTGCAGGGCAGGAGCTCAGGGCAGGAACCTGGAGGCAAGAGCTCATGCAGAGGTCTTGAAGGAGTGCTGCTCATTGGCTTTCTCAGTCTGCTTTCTCATATACTCAAGGACCACCTTCCCAGAGTATTGCCATCCACAGTGGGCTCAGCCCTGCCACATCAATCATCCACCAAGAAAATGCCACAAAATGGCTAGTATAAGCAAGGCAGTTTCTCCATTAAGGTTCCCTCTTCCTAGATGACCCTGATCATAGCTGTATCAAGTAGATAAGAACAAAACAAAAAATTAACCAACATAGTGATAATGATAGGTTATATTCTCTGAGTGTTTTGTTTGTTTGTGACAGGGTTTCTCTGTGTAACAGTCCTGGCTGTTCTGGAACTCACTTTGTTGACCAGGCTGGCCTCAAACTCACAGAGATCCACCTGCCTCTGCCTCCCGAGTTCTGGGATTAAAGGTGTGCGCCACCACAGCCTGGCTTCCCCCTCCTTTTTTAAGTTTTATTTTAGTCTTTGTTTATATCTCATTGTATATGCTTGTGTGTATGCAGGTACCCATGGAAGCCAGAAGATGGAGTCAAATCTCTTGTAACTGAAGTTACAGGTGTTTGTGAGCCAGCCACCTGATGTGGGTGCTGGGGTCTAAACTCAGGTCCTCTGGTAGAATAGTAAGCCCTCCCCACCATGCCCTTTCCCTAACCCTGGCCTTGAACACATGATTCTTTGCCTTTGCCAAGGCAGCCCTTGTCCTTTGGCCGAGACACGTTTGCTTGCTTCATTGTAGGCACAGATTAGTTGAACGTTGAGATTAATCATATTTCAAGTTTAGCCAGGTCAAATAAAAAGAAAACATCCAGGAATGTGAAAGAAACAAAAGCCAAGCCTGCTAGTACACGTCTCTAACCCTAGTACTAAGGAAGCAGAGGCAAGAGAATGAGTTCAGTGTCATCCTAGGCTACATGAGACCCTCTCTGGGGAAGGAAAATATCAGAACAGTCCTCTGTGAAATCTTTTCAGGCTAAGGAATGGGACTGATTCCTACATGGTAGCTCACAACCATCCAGAACCCAGCTCCAGTGATCTGACTCCCTCTTCTAACCTCAATGGGCACCAGACATGTATGTGGTACACATACATATGAAACATGCATACAACATATAAGCAAAACATTCATACACATAAAGTATATGAATAAATAATGATTTCTTTGTAAATAACTGGTTTGTGGGAATGGAGAGGTGGCTCAGCAGTCGAGAGCATACACTGTTATTGCAGAGGACCTGGGTTCATCTCCTAGCACCCACATCTCAGGAGAATTAAGCCTCCTGTAACTCCAGCTCCAGGTATCTGGTGCCCTCTTCAGGTCTCTGAGAGTAACTGTACTCACAAGCACAAACCTACCCACAGACACATACAAATACACATAATTAAAAATAAATCTGGCCAGGTGTTGGTGGCGCACGCCTTTAATCCCAGCACTCAGAAGGCAGAGGCAGGCGGATCTCTGTGAGTTTGAGGCCAGCCTGGTCTCCAGAGCAAGTGCCAGGATAGGTTCCAAAGCCACACAGAGAAACCCTGTCAAAGTTATCCTTTGGCATACACACACGTGCATGTACACACACACACACACACACACACACACACACACACAGTTTCTCTGTCTCTCTCACAAAGAATTACGATTCCATTTGAAATTAGGCTGCAAAGCAAGTGATCAGAAGAAGTAATAATTAGCCGGGTATTGGTGGTGCACGCCTTTAGTCCCAGCACTCGGGAGGCAGAGGCAGGCAGATTTCTGTGAGTTCGAGACCAGCCTGGTGTAAAAGAGCTAGTTCCAGAACAGCCTTCAAAGCCACAGAGAAACCCTGTCTCGAACCCCCCCCCAAAAAAAAAAGAAAGAAAAAGAGGAAAGTAATAATTGGAGGCTATACAGAGTTGACATTTTATGGGAAGTAACACTAATGCTCTTAACTGTTCAGTTGTGCACATGTCCACGCACTCAGCCTAGGGATATGATATCCTCTAAATACGTGTTAGGGAAAGCCAGGGTCTGGCACTAGGCTAGAACAATGGAAATAGTACAGGGAGGGGAAAGTTTCTGTGTGTGGTGGTACTAGAAATAGAACCCAGGACTTCACAAATGCTAGGTACTATTTTTTTTTTTAAGATTTATTTTGTGTGTCCTAGAACTCACTCTGTGTAGACCAGGCTGGCCTCAAGCTCATACCCACCTGCCTCTGCCTCTGCCTCTGCCTCCTGAGGGCTAGGATTAAAGGCCTGTGCCACTACTCCAGCCTTATGACTGTAAGTTATTTTTTTAGATCTCTATTTTTTGTGTTTGCCTGCATGTGTGCCTGGTGCCTGCAGAGGCCAAAATAGTGTTTCCGACCGCTATGTGGATGCTGGGATCTGAACCCAGGTCCTCTGCAAGAGCAGCCAGTGCTCTTAACTGCTGAGCCCCTGTTTTTTATTATTCTTGATTATCTGTGTGTGTATATGTTTCCATGAGTGCAGGTAGCTACAGAGGCTAGAAGAGGGTATCAGATCCCCTAGAGCTGGAGGGTCAGCTGTGTAAGCCTGACATGAGTACTGGGAAATTAAAAAAGCAGTGTACATTCTTTTTTGGGTTGTTTTGTTTTGTTTTGTTTTGTTTTTCGGGACAGGGTTTCTCTGTGGCTTTGGATGCTGTCCTGGAACTAGCTCTTGTAGTCCAGGCTGGTCTCGAACTCAGAGATCCACCATAGTATACATTTTTAATTGCTGAGCCATCTCTACAGCCTGAGCCTTGCTTGAACACTTGATCCTCATGCCTCTAACTTTCAAGTGCTGGGCTCACAAGTGTGTGTCGGCACACACACACACACACACACACACACACACACACACACGAGTGAGTGAGTGAGTGAGTGTACTTTGTTCTTGTTGCTCCCTCTCCTCTGCTAGGAGAAGATCTTAAAAGGTGCCGTTCTGTGCTAGCTGTGCTACATAGTAGGCCTGTCTGCAGAACCCCAGGTCTGGGCATGAGAGTTGTATTTGCTCCCCAGCACCAAGATGGAGGGAGAAACAAAAAGAGTGGACACTTGGGTACTGATTCCTTTTTCCTCTTACACCCATACCACAGCCTGGGTTGACACAAGGCTGGATCTGTGGCCAGCAGAGCTGCTCCAAGTGGCACGTGCCTCTTCCGAGTCTCCGCAGGAAAGGGAACTTGGGATGTGTGTGTGGCCCATAGCCCTGAGCTAGAGGCCCTTCTTCACCATTACCTGTGGAACCTGTTTTTAATCTCCATTTATCTGAGGAAGTAGAAAAGCTATTACACAAAAAATTATACTGTGGGTGATAGTGCCTTCAGGGTAGTAATTACCAGGTTGGGGGGGGACCTCTATCATGAAGTCTTAATGTTCTTAAACAGATCTTGTAACATGCCCCTTGTGTGACAGGACAGAAAGCGGTTCACATCTGTGCCAATAAAGTCTTCATTCTGTCATGTGTAAATCAGGACTGTTGATACCCATTCTAGAAGGTAGATGTGAAATGCCCCCAAGTGTCAGTTGATGCATTTGCATCTCTGGGCAATGCTAGGGCATTTAAGTCTGAAGGAGATCAGGGGAGGCTGTCGTGGCCCTGAATCTGCCTTTGACCCACAAGAAGCCACACTGACAGATAAACAGATGGGTGTCCTGAAGGCACTGCACAAGGAGACTTTGGATACAGGATCAGAGCTTGAGTCTTGGATGTGGGTCTACTCTGACTTGCAGTGGGACCACATGTAAATTTACTTAACTCTGAGATAAGACCTTCGGAAAAAATATCTACTACATTCAACATGTAATTGGCACTTGACACTCTACCTCTAATTCAAATGCTGCTGTTTCTCAAACAACAAGCTCATTTCTTTGTAGACTTAACCAGGATATCTAACGCAGAATCCTGGGCTGAGTCCAAATGCAGGGCAGGGAGGCATCTGTGTTCTGGTAAGCTTCTGCAGTGATCCTTGCAAACAGGGTGCTTTAAGACTGGATCTCGTGTGTCCTAGGATAGCTTTGAACCCACTAAGTAGCTGAGATAACAGGGTATGGCACCATACCTGGTGTTTGATTTCAGTGCTAGGGATTGAATCTAGGGCTTTATGCATGCTAAGTGCTTTAGCAGCTGAGCTACTTCCCAGACCTTTTCCCACCATAACTTGATTAAATTGGCAGCACAGAATAATTTGCCCAATACTACATGGTCGGTATAATGATCAGCCCAGATCTGCCAGGCTCCAAAACCTTAATTACACTGTGTGGTGGGGAAGAGAAGACCTTTTGTGGTCTTCAGAATGTGCAGCAGGGCAGCTATTTTTGCAGTTCACTTCTTACTGATAATTTTGACATACATAATTTCAATATTGCCTAGAAGAAATATTGCCCAAGTACATTTAAGCAGTCGTTGCACTGTGTGTTTTTTACGGGGTGTGTGTGTGTGTGTGTGTGTGTGTGTGTGTGTGTGTGTGCACGCGAACGTGTGCCAGAGTGAGAGAATAACTTGTGAGTTGGTTCTCTCTTTGCCATCATGTGTGTTTTAGGGATTGAATTCAAGTTGATATTGACAACAAGCATCCACTGAGCCATTCGGTAGGCCCCTGTGTTCCATAGAAACAGTGGATTGGATTTGATCCATGGGCAATAGTTGTCCAACTGCTGACTTAGATAAAAGGTCTGTGAATGTTAGGTATCAATAAGATAAGGTGGTGGAGTTTGCCTTGCTTGCAGGAAGCCTTGGCTTTGATCTTCAGCACTGCATGAACCAAGCACAGTGGCTCATACTATAATCCCATCTCTTAGAAAGTGGAGGAAGGAGGATCTTCAGCTACATAGTAAGTTTTGAGGCCAGTCTAGAACACTTGAGACCTTGTCTCAAAAAATTATAAATAGGACTGGGCAGGGCGCTGCTAGTTGTGGTGGTGGCGGTGACGGTGACGGCAACGGCGGCGGTGTGTACACCTTTAATCCTTGCACTCAGGAAACATGAGTTTGATGCTAGTCTGGTCTATGCAAGTGCCAGGACTATACAGAAAAACCCTGTCCCTGAAACAAAAGACCAAAAAATTATAAATAGGATAAAATAGGTTTGTCAGCTAGATGGTGGTTCCAGGCTTATAATCTCAGCACTTGAGAGACCGGGCAGGCTTATGAGTTTGAGACCAGCCTGGGTTACATAGTAAGACCTGTTTTAAAAAAAAAAAAAAATGAGCAAATATCATGTATCTAGTCCTAGCACTTGGAAGAGGTAGGAGACTCCGATGCTGTTACAGCATTTTATGCGTATGTACAATGTGTTTTATACATACTCGCCTCCCATCATCCTCTGTGTTCTTCATGTGAATCCATGAGTTAAGTTAGGATTACTTACCAGAGCCTAGGTAAGGAGCTATTTACAGGATCATGGGCAGTTTACAGTACCAGAAACCGCCTCTCTTCCCCCACAACTGTTAACTGTGAACATATCTGGGGAGAGATGGGGACTCATGAGCCCTTCCCTCCTAGCAGTTGTTAGATTCCTATAAATCTTCAGGGAGGGGCTGAGCTTGGTGGCATGTGTTTTTAATCCTAGCACTCAAGGGTCAGAGGAATAAATGGATCTCTGTGAGTTCAAGGCCAGTGTCTATATAGCAAGTTCCAGGACAACCAGGGCTATATAGTTGATCCTGCCTCAAAAAAAAGATAAGTGTTCATGTGCCCCAGGTTGGCCTGGAAAAATCTATGTAATCAAAGCTGATCTGGACTCTTGACCTTCCTGCCTCTGTCTCCCAAGTGCTAGAGAGCACAGCAGATGTCACCACACTGGTTTGATGTCCCTAGCAGTGCTAGGGACAGAACCCATGGCCTTGTACATATAGGCAAACACTGCGCTATCCCCAGCCCTAAGTGTAAGAGTGTGTATGTTACTAGAGATCTGAATAGACCTTGGTTTATTGTATAAGTGTGTTACTACTGAGTTATATCCCTTGGAATGCTAAATTTTCTATTGCCTCAGGGTTTCCCCTTACAGTTCTACAGGTAAGATCACTGAGCCCAATTGAAAATGATTCATGTCATCCCCTCAAAGACTGCCAGCATGCCAGATAGCAGTAGTGAACACCTGTGATCCCAGCACTCACGAGACAGAGTCAGGCAGATCTCTGTGAGTTCAAGGCCAGCCTGGTCTACAAAACACATTCCAGAACAGACAGAGTCAGGCAGATCTCTGTGAGTTCAAGGCCAGCCTGGTCTACAAAACACATTCCAGAACAGCCAGAGCTATTGCACAGAGTTTCTGTCTCAAAAAGCAAACAAAAAAGATTGCTAGTACACACACACACACACACACACACACACACACACACACACGCAAGTGTGCATAATAAGCGTCTTTAGACACTCCCTCCTTGTCATGCAATGCTTATTGCATGTGACTTATGATTCCAGGCTCAAGCACAGACATCAGTGAGGATTGGGAGAAGGACTTTGACTTGGACATGACTGAAGAAGAAGTGCAGATGGCACTTTCCAAAGTGGATGCCTCAGATGAGGTAAGTGGTCTGGTCAGCCAGAGCAAGCTGGTCCAGTGATGTCAGGGTGGAAGCCCTTTCCCAACAAACCTGCTGCCTTGATGTTGCTCCCTGCATCCAGCTGAGCTGATGCCTGCAGAAAGGGTTGCCACTGCTCAGTCCTACGCTGTGCGCGTGAATGAATTCTTGACCTTAGGTCTGTTTCACAGTCGCCCAAGGATCAAGAAGAAAACAGATGCTGAGCCGGGCATGCTGACACATTGCCGGTGTAAGCACAGTGCTCAGGAAGACACAGAGGTTACTGCCTGGAGTGCACAGCAAATTCAGGCTGACTTGGGCCTGGGCTAAAACAGAGAAAGATATTTAGATACTAAAGCCTGACCCTGGTCCTGTGACTTACAGGACCTTAGCGGGTTCCTGGCCTTGGAGACAGAAGACCCTTGAGATCAAGTCATTTAACCTCTTTCCTCATCTAAAATAATAAGATTGAAACTAGCTGGCTTTGAAGCTTTACCAAGGTAAATCATGTAAACCCTGTAAGTCTGGTGCCTGTCATATGATGGCATCCAGTAGACAAAACCCATTCCTGCTATTCAGTTTAAATGAGCCATTTGTTGTTTTCATTCCTTGCTGCCTCCCCAAATCAAGAATTGGCCCAGTTTAGGTCAGAAATGATGGCAAATACCTTTAATCCCACCACTCAGGAGACAGAGGCAGACAGATCTCTGAGCTTGAGTTCAAGGACAGCCTGGTTACGTATCGAGTTCTAGAACAACTAAGACTATACAAGAGGTTCTGTCTCAAAACAAAAAAGAAGTGGGCAGTTTAGAGAATTAGAGAGACATAGTGTCTGAGTCTGTTACCTTTTCTCCTCTTTCTCTCTCTCCCTGCTTCCTCCCTCCCTGATCTCCATTTCTTTCCTTTTTCCCTCTATAGTGGGAGTGGGGGTTATCAGTGACTCACTGTATCCCAGGTTGGTCATAAATTTGCATCAATCCTCTTACCTTAGGCATGAACAACCATGCTCAATGACAGGGACCTGCTTTTTCATATTGAAAAGCTGGGCAATTAATGACTTATTTCTCACTATTACAGAAGACCCCATGTCCTGTTAGGCCTTAAGGATTTGCTAGTTTGTCTTTTAGCTCTCTTTAGAACTTGATATGCTTGGCTGGGAATGTGGCTCTGTGCTCGAGCACTCCCCAAAGCATTTGGGAGGTTTGAGCTTGATCACCAGCTCTGAAAGAATAAGCAAACATACAACAAAACCTACTAGGTATGATACTTGAGCTGTAAGTCAGGATGCAGAGCCCCTGGAGAAGACCTTGTCAAAGAGAACATACATCTAACAGGAGGAGGAAAGAGTCCATTTGACCTGTGACAGATGGATCCAAGTTAAGACTCCCTAAAGCTTGTATGACTCCTTTAAAGTTGAGAGAAGAGCAAAGTTTTATCTGTGTTAGCATTTGCAGCACGCTGCTGCCCTGTTCACAGTCACGTGCCCCTCTCAGAGAAACACGGGGTTTCTCTGTGTAGCTTTGGAGCCTATCCTGGCACTCGCTCTGGAGACCAGGCTGGCCTCAAACTCAGAGAGATCTGCCTGCCTCTGCCTCCCAGTGCTGGGATTAAAGGCGTGCACCACCAATGCCCGGCTCAGTGCTTGGCTTTTAACATGCATAGCCTTTGCTCTGCAGGAAGCAGGATCTCCTTTAGGCGGCTGCCTTACTGCTCACTCCTCAGGCAGGCCATCCCAGAGCTGGCTTTAGTTAATCTGGAGCAATGAAAGCAGCAAGCCTCTCCTTCAGGCAGTATGCATCTGTGTTCCCCAGTGTATCCCTAAAGCTAGGGATTAGTTGTAGGGATGGGCCCTTTCCAGTGGTAGCTTTGCTCAGCAGGGGGAGGTGGGCTCTGGGCTTGACTCAGAGGAGTAAGTGTGTTTGTGCTCTCATTATCTCCTCACCTTTGCAGCTGGAAGATGCTGAGTGGGAGGACTGGGAATGAGGGGAGCCAGAACAAGCAGCTCCCCCTCTCACCGCACATCCCACCTCCCTCGCTCGCTAATCTCAGCCAGCCTTGGAAGACACTGAGAATGTCCCCCCAAAAGGCCTCTGCCATCCAGAACTTGGTACAGATTCTGGTGGCTCCCTGCTGGCCTTCTGCTCACACCTTGGAAGAGCCTTTCTAAATACAAATCCAGAAGTCTGACTTGTGCCAACCTTAGGATGACCTAAAGGGAGGACCTGTACCCCATCACCGGAGAGCCTGCATTTCTCTGCTGTTCTAGGGATTCCTTCTGGGAAACCTCCTGGGGTAGCAATCTTCTGCACAGACAGCTGCTGAAGCACTGGTCTCGGAGGAGGCCCCATAAGCTAGTAAACTAACAAGGAAGGCTATGGCACCTGCCCTTGAGAGTGTTTTGGTTCCTGTCCCAGTGAGTAAGAGGCAATCGTCTCTGGGAAATTTGCCTCTCTCTGGAATCTCCCTCCCAAGCGTTTTCCACTCCTGGAAAAATTCTATGGGTTCAGAATCTGAAGACCATACCTTGATTCTCCTTTAGACCACACTGGGATATCCCTACATCTTCCCAGGGCTTTTTCATGTCACATGCACCCAAGTCCTTAGCCCAGCTGTGCCACTGCAAGAGTCTGCTCTTGTATTTTTTCCCTTCCCCAAGAAAGGAGGAAGCCACATTCAGGCCCTTCTGTGTGTTGCCTGGTTGGATACCTGCTCTGAGCAGCTGCCTACCTTGACTCCTATAGCTTAGGACACAAGCCAGCTGTGAGCAGAGGCGAGTACTCACAATCCATCAGCAGGCCGGCTCCTCCTCAGTCCTCTGCTCCTGAAGGGGTGTGCTGGGCAAGCCTCCTGAGACTTGGCTGTCTCAGACAGAGGTCCTCCTTCCTGAAGACATTCAGCCTGGGGCTCAGTGAAGGCCACACAGAGAAGCGGTGCTCCACAGAGGTCACTCTGATGATTCTATGCGCTAGTGCATACACCAGTGACTTACTTAAAGGGATCTTGTCAGGGGCACCATGAATGGTTGGCACTTCACTTCAAACCTTCAGTGAAGGGGATAGGACGGAAAGAATGCTAAATTCTTTTTTTTTTTTTTTTTTTTGATGGGATGGGGTTTTCTCTTTGTAATTATTTTAGTTTAATTAACCTTTTGGTTGTTTGTGCAATATTATATATTTTAAATTATAATGCATCTCCCCAGAGTATTTTGTAGCTGGGAAAAGAAAAGGGAAAAAAAAAAAAGGAAAAAGAAAAATTCTAACAGCTGTTAGTTTTATAATTAAAAAGGAACAAAAAAAGTTTGTCCTGAACCTTTTACAGATTTGACATAACAGCATTAAAGTGATTGAACAGAAGCCAGAAGTGTCTGGGGATGTTTCTGTCCCCTTTGCAGCCATACTGGACCCATACTGGAAAGGCTTCTACAGCTGCAGCTGTGACTCCCTGCCTGGAGCTGGGAGCACAGGTGGGGTATAGCCTGGCTCCTGAGGCTCTGGTCTGAGAATGGGATGAGCCTGACCTTGGCAGCACAGGTGGGATATAGCCCGTCTCCTGAGGCCTTTAGTCTGAGAACGGGATGAGAACCAGCCTCTCAATCTCTGCATCCCAAATGCTTTTATTTGGGAAGCAAGTTGTAGCACCTGAGTGGTTCCAGTGGGTCATGTTCCTTCTCTCTTCTCCCTGCCCATGATGATTTTAGGGTCTAACTTAATGAACTTTAAACATCTATAAACATAGAGAACAATTAATAAAAGTCTGGGTGTAAGGCCCTTGGTTCCAGGAGGATTGTTCGAGGAAAAGATGTCTTGGTAAGGGGCCTATTGGGCCGCCTTGGGGAGGTGGGAGTAAGCTATGGAGTAAGTGAACTTAAAGGGTAAGATATATATCACCATTTTAGAAGCAGGTTTTTGGGTTTGCTTTCTCCCCCTACTTTATTGGGGAGGACTTGCCATTGCTTTTATCAAGTGCTTGCTAGCCATGGGTGCCAACTAACTTCTTCGATTGAAGGCCGGAGTATCATGTCTGGTTCCAGGAGCCGCTTGAGCAGGTCCTGGCATTCGGTTGAGATGCCCAGATGAGTGGGGAAGGATACCCCCTTCTGCTGCTGCCACAGCATCTTGGGGATATCTGTGTCATCAAAAGGTAGGCTTGCACAGAGCATTACATACAGGACCACACCCATGCTCCAGACATCACCTTTCTTGCTATCATGGGGTATGCCCTGTAGTACCTCGGGAGCGGCATAGGCTGTGCTGCCACAGAAGGTCTGGCTCAACTCCCTGCGTGACTTGGGTAGCACCTTGGCAAAGCCAAAGTCGGTCAGCTTCAGGTTGAAGCCCTGCAACAAGGCGTTCTCACACTTAAGGTCCCGGTGGGCCACGCCACAGCCATGGCAGTAGCGAATAGCCTCAACCATCTGGCGGAAGAGGGCCTTGGCCCGGCTCTCGGGAAGTGGCCCTCCGTTCAGCACACAGTCAAAGACATCCCCTCCCTCAGCCAGTTCCATCACCAGGTAGATTTTTCCGTCTGCCGACTCCAGCATCTCATACACCCGGATGATGTTTTTGTGGTCAAGGGTGCGGACGATCTGGAGCTCCCGAGGCAGGAATCTCTGGATAAACTCTTTGGGGGAAGCGGGGAGACAAAGGGGGCTATCAAAATCAGAAGGGTCTAATTTCCTCCCTCCTGACTCCCGTCTTCTGGCTTCTGGACACTCACCATTTCTGTCTGTCCCTCCTTGACTGCCTGAATAGTCTCAGATGTTCTAGCGGCAAGTATGACCTTTTATTATCTCAGGGTTAACTCACCCTTGGAACCTCCTCCCTGCAACCCATGAGACCACAGATGAAGGGGTGCTTGAAAACCAGACAAAGCTATCGAATCCCAGGGTTCTTCCCAGAAGCCCTGTCTTCCTGTCCCTTTCCCACCTCTTGGCACAGGCTCCTGTCATCTTCTAGCCAACACCTTCTGGGAAAGGAAAAACTGAGGCCCCTTTGCTTTGTGCTTTGTGGACGTGGGAAGATGCAATGATCCTGGATTTTCCACGTGCCTAGGGCTACTACAGACCTCAGGGCAGTAATCTGTTTACTGTCATTCTGACTAGAAGGAAAGAAGAACTGTTTGAGAAAAGCACCTGCCAACATTGGCTAGCCCACCCTCCAAAGGGCCCCAGCTCACCTTCTGGCCCTCCCATCTTGTCTATAATTTTAATTGCCACTTTTCTTTGATGTTTTTTGGAAAATGCTTCTTTGACTTTTGAGTAGGTCCCTTCCCCAATGGTCTTGCCCAGCTGGTACCCATTGGAGAGTAGAAAGTCCTCCATGCTGTGTAGCGCCTCCTTCTTGTCACCCTCTCAGCTCATGCTGCCTCTTCGAGGCAGCTCTACTCCACCATCGCCCTTGGCCTGCTTCTTTTCCCCCCAAGGACTTCATCCACAGCCGCCTCCAGGGCTAGAACATTCTCCGTCTGGACACAGCCACAGGTGGTGGGGAGGGAGAGGACCAGACATTTTTAAACTCCTGCCCAATTGTGATGTAAATGCTGTGTGACCCTCAGACAACATGGGCAGTGTCCCTACTTTCCCTCACCACCACCAGGAAACCCAGCCTCATTTAAGTCATTCATGAGTAAGGCACCGAGTGGTAACAGTGTCAGAGCAGGGGCCTGGGTGGCTGTGTAGAGCAGGGATGCGGGGCTTCTCCATGTGGGCTCGGTCACCCTCATCTCCGAAGTCTTCATCGAGCTGTTGGGGGATAGTGCAAACCGGTCACCAAGATGCAGTCGCCAGAGCCCTCCGGCTTCAGGCCCTCACTAAATGCCCGAATGGCCTGGGACAGCCTAGAATTCCAGCGAGAACAGGCTGTGTGAGGTCAGCACCCACAGACCGGGGTCACAATGCAGCCCTCCCCTTCGACGCCGGGGCCCCAGCGAGCAGCAGACACCTGCCAGGCTCCGCCTGGACCGGAGCGTCCTCCCGCGGCCAGGGCTCGGGCAGTTGCTTCCAGCCTGGGACCGGCCTCGGCCTCCGGCAGGTAAGCCACACACAGGAGGCGGCACGGGCAGGGAGCGCCCGGGGCCCCCAGGCGCCTGACCGCCACTCCCCGCGCAGAGTGCCCCGGGGCCTGGACATGAGTGCCCAGGAGACCCCACAGGGTCGAAGATTCCCCATTGAGGCCGGAGACTCCCCTGGCCTTGCCTCCGCCCCCGAGTCCCAGGACAGCCCGGAGCCTGTAGCTACGGATCATAACCCTGTCAGGTGAGGCCGATGCCCTGCCCCTCGGCCCCGCCCCATCGCCATCCCCCGGCCCTACCCTAGAGGACCCCAGGCGCGCCCCCCGGGCACGCTCCAACACTATGCGCCCCCTGTCGCCTGCCGCTTTCGCCAGGCCGCTCCGACGCTGCCCGGGCTGCCACTGTCTGACGCTGCTGCACGTGCCCATCGACGTCTACCTGGCCATGGGCGGGAGCCCTCGGGCCCGTGCCACCTGAGTGCGCCTGCGCACGGCAGCTCCGCAGGAGCCGGGCAGGACGAGGCCAGCCGCGGGCCACCACGCTGAGGTCGCACGCGCCGAGCACGAGACAATGATGCACATTTTAAAATAAAAGAATGATGCACATTTTAATAAAGCACAGCATAAACTGTTCTTTCCACTCCGGGCTGGCCGTGTATGTGTATCCGTCGGATTGGGCCCACGGGCTGCTCTGCCCTACCCAGTATCACCCGACTGTCCCTCGGGCTGCCTCCTCCCTCAGACCAGCCCTCCACCCATCTCCACTTCCCAGCCAGCTTCCCTCTCAACCTGTGGGTCTCCACCCTTTGAGGGCGAAGGATCCTTTCACAGGAGGTCGCTTAAGACCATTGGAAAGCCGGGCGTTGGTGGCGCACGCCTTCAATGCCAGCACTCGGGAGGCAGAGGCAGGCGGATCTCTGTGAGTTTGAGACCAGCCTGGTCTACAGTGCAAGTTCTAAGACGGGCTCCAAAGCTACACAGAGAAACCCTGTCTCGAAAAACCAAATATTAATAATAATAATTTTATGATTGCGGGTCACCATAAAATGAGGAAATGTATTAAAGGGTCACAGCACTAGGAAGGTTGAGAACCATGGCTCTAGGGGGTTGTCACCCTCTTCCAAGGAGGTTGCTACTCTTTTCCCCCTTCGGCCGCAGAATACTCCAGTTGTCAGTCTCCCCTTCCCTGGCCTGGGTTTCTCTGCGGGACACTGGCTGTTCACAGCAGTTCAGGACTGAAGCAAGGGATGGAAATTTGAGTGGACAATGTAGAAAATAAATAAGCAAAAGACTGACCACAGCAAGTCTATGTAATTCTCCCAAGCTAGAATTAGATTCAGCTCTCTGCTGTCTCTTGACCTGCTATAGGTAGGAGTCAGGGGATGACCCCACCTGCTTTGCCCAAGGCTTTTTTTTTTTTTTTTTTTTTTTTTTTTTTGGACAGGGCCTAGAGCTAGCTTTGCTGATGAAGTTGTTTCTGAACCCGAGATGCACATTGCTCTGCTCCCTGGGTGCTGAAATTAAAGGTGTGCACCATCCTTCCTGTCCCCCCAATTTTTTCTGTTTTTATTATGTACATTGGTGTTTTGTCATAGGTATCAGGTCCCCCGGAAGTGGAATTGGAGACAGTTGTGAGCTGCCATGTGGTTGCTTGGAACTGAACCCAGGTCCTCTGGAAGAACAGTCAGTGCTCTTAACCACCGAGCCATCTCTCCAGCCCCTCCCCCACAAATTTCTTAATTGCCTGTTTTATAGATGAGGAATTAAAGGACTTGCCCAAGGTTTCCCGAATAATGGGTAATGCTGGAACATACAACTATTTATTCCATCTCACACTAAATGCCATGAAACCCCCACTCCACAGCAGGAGCCATGACAGAAAGGTTCCCAAGAAAGGAGCCCATTTAAGTGGAACACATGCCAACTTTGCTGTTGTCATTCTATAGAAATGATGGTAGTGATGGTAATTATTTTGGATTTTTAGTTTAGGTTTTGTTTTTGACAGAATCTTACTTTGTAGCCCAGGCTGGCCTTTAACTTTGATTTCCCTGACTCAACCTCCCAAGTAAATGACAGGTATATGCCACTACATCAGTCCCTATAATTTGTTGGGGTATTTTTTTCTCTTTAAATATGAAGATATGGGGCCGGAAGTTGGTGGTACACGCCTTTAATCCCAACACTGGGGAGGCAGAAGCAGGCGGATCTCTGTGAGTTCAAGACCAGCCTGGTTTACAAGAGCTAGTTCCAGGACAGCTTCCAAAGTCACAGAGAAACCCTGTCTGGAAAAACCAAGGAATAAATAAATAAATAATAAATATGAAGATATGTGGGGCTGGAGAGATAACTCAGTGGTTAAGAGCACTGGCTGCGGGCTGGAGCTCAGAGGTTAAGAGCGCCGACTGCTCTTCCAGAGGTCCTGAATTCAATTCCCAGCAACCACATGGTGGCTCACAACCATCATCCGTTATGAGATCTGGTGCCCTCTTCTGGTGTGCAGATATACATGGAAGCAGAATGTTGTATACATAATAAATAAATGAAATCTTAAAAATCTTAAAAAAAAAAAAAAGAGCACTGGCTGCTCTTCCAGAGGACCTGAGTTCAATTCCCAGCAACCATATAGTGGCTCACAATCATCTGTAGTGAGATCTGATGCCCTCTTTTGGCCTTCAGGAATACATGCAGACAAATACTATACAGAATAAATAAATCTAAAAAACAAACAAAGATATGCAACCCAAAGATCTAGCTGGATCAGCAGCCCCTTGAGATCTTGAGTAAATTTCTAAAGTATCTTTCCCCTGACCCACACAAGGTGGGGTCAGCCCCCTTGATAGAATATTTCAGACCCCATGGTCATCTGAAAAAGGCAATTTAATTTTTTGTTGGCTTGTTTGTTTATAAAAAAATAATAATAGCCTGGTGTTGGTGGCACATGCCTTTAATTCCAGCACTCGGAAGTCAGAGGCAGGCAGATCTCTGTGAGTTCGAGGCCAGCCTGGTCTACAGAGCGAGTTCCAGAATAGCCTCCAAAGCAATACAGGGATACCCTGTTTCAAAAAACCAATAATAATAATAATAATAATAATAATAATAATAATAAATAATTCACTAGGTAGACAAGGCTAGCTGTCAGCTTGTGCCACTACCAGTTTGATTTGTTGCTGGGGATCCAGCCAGTGCGGTACACCTGTTAAGGAAACACTCTACCAACCCATCCTTTAAAAAAATTTTTTTCAAGACAGGGTTTTTCTTGCTCTCCTGGAACTTGCTCTGTATGCCAGGTTAGCCTCAAACTCAGAGATCTGCCTGCCTCTGCCTCCTGATTGCTGTTAAATGGTTGTTTGTTTATTCACTTTTCAAAAAACTGATTTGTTTTTAAGTATATATGTACGGATGTTTTCCACCATGCATATCTGCTGCAGGCGCTGTCAGCAGGGTTCAGAAGAGCATCTTAGATCCCATAGAACCTGAGTTCCAGGCAGTTGTGAGCCATTGTATGCTGTGCGGAGGGAGGGTCAAGCCCAGGACCTTGAGAGAGTAGCCAGTGCTCTAACTGCTGAGTCATCTTTCCAACCCCTTTTTGTTTTGTTTTGTTTTGTTTTAAGATTATTTATTTATTTATTATGTATACATTTGACTGGGAATTGAACTCAGGACCTCTGGAAGAGCAGCCAGTGCCCCCAACCTCTGAGCCTTCTCTCCAGCCCTCCCTTTTTGTTTTTTTAAGACAGATTTTCTATGCAGGTTTTGAGCCTGGCACTCGACCACCTCCTAAGAGCTGGGATTACAGTGCACCACCACACCCAACTAAAGTACCCTTGTTGATTTCCACGCAGGCTCTCCCAGGTGGTCCTTAAATGCTAGGCTCTGTAGACTCATCCAGCCCTGAAAGGCCAAATCCTTCTCATTCTCCCTTTTTTTTCTCTCATCTCTGGTACATCCTTCCCTGTCCTGCCCTTGTCTCAACCTTCTTTTAAAAAGACCATAAAAATACTAAATAAACAATGCTAAAAAACAAGAACAGTAACAACAAAATACCCTATAACATAAGCATTTCCTATCACCTCCTATATACTTGGTTCGTAAGGGACGCTGCCTTCTGGCACTGACCTTGCCAAGACAGACCATGTGGCTAACTAGCTCTAGAACGCCAGTGAGCCAGAGAAAGGGACATTCCAGGTAAAACACTGTGGGCAAAGGCTCTAAGGCAGGATGGTGGAAAGCAAGTTCAGGAATTTAAGTTTTCACCCCCTCAAGCCCAGACCATGCTGCATGCTGGGAGTCCACACTACTGCTCAAGGAACAGGTCAACAGAAGAAAAGGTACATCAAGGAAGCCTTGAGGCCCAAGCAGAGGAGTTTGAACTTTGTTCTGCAGAC
The DNA here is from genome assembly GCF_003668045.3 of Cricetulus griseus. Taxonomy (NCBI): domain Eukaryota; kingdom Metazoa; phylum Chordata; class Mammalia; order Rodentia; family Cricetidae; genus Cricetulus; species Cricetulus griseus. Next base: position 23,551,312 of record NC_048595.1, on the reverse strand, counting down.
AACAGACTAAGCAGGGCTCCATTCTGCTCTGTTCCTTCCTCCTATGCAGAAAAGCCTCCAGCTTCCACTCTAATCCTTCATTCAAGTCCTGTCTGTGCCACTCACTGTGTGACCTTGGGCCGATATCTAAGCCTCTCTGAATTTCCGTGTCCATATCTGGAAAGGGCCGGGGGTTATGTTCGCCCTGCGAGGCTTTGGTAAGGTCATATCTATATAGTGCCAGACAGGAGGCTGGACTCAGCTAACCTTTGAAAAAGTGAGGCTGCCATTGCTGGTCCTCTGACCTTTGATTTCAAGGGGCAGCATAGAGCCAGGCAGCCAAGGATACTGTCACCAGTCTGTGGAGGGTTGGATCTGGAGCCTAGGGGAGAGACAGCTTCTAGAAAAATCCCTAGTTAGAAAGGCAGTGCTACGTGCTTCATTCTCAAGGGTAGAGCTGCCCAGAGACTATGGTACAAGACCTCCTGCTCCCAAGCCTTAGCCTCTGGGCCTGAGCAATGACAAGGGACCAGAAAAAGATGTTTGAATTGCTGCCTTCCTTGACTTCTCTCTCAGATACCTTATTAGCCAGCCCCTCCCTAAGGGACCCCCTTTTAGAAGGAGGGGGCGAATTGAAGTACAGATGGACCCCCCATGTTTCCATGGAGACGGCAGGGAAAGGGTTGCTGTGTCACCATGGCAACAATTGACGTCAGCACTATTTCCCATCTCTTGATATGAGAGGGGGGCAGCCACCCCAACCACGAGCAGATCCCCCACAAAGCCTCCTCCCCTTGCTGAGCCAATCGACTGAAGGGTGGACAGACTTAATATAGCACAGGAGGTAAAAAGCACAGGCTCTGATGTCAGTCAAACCTCAGTTCAAATCCTCGCTCTGCCTCATCTTGGCTGTGTAACTCTTGAGCAGATTCCTTAACCCCTTCCAGCCTGATAGGTACAACCAGGGATTTGCCAGCCTCTGTCTGAGGGTTGTAGGAGGTGCAGGTCACACATTGGGACTAGGCCACGGGAAGTGTGCGTGATAGCTTCTGTCTTGGGATCTGTCAGGGAGTGGTGGCCTTGCAGATACAGACTCAACCAACCCCTAGAGGGGGCCCCAGGATGATCATGGACCAGACCCCAGGATGTGTGCTCTTGACGCAGGCAGTGCCAGTGGAATTTCCAGGCTCTGAGGAAACCACAGATGTCACTTTCCCTGAAGCCCATCACATCCGGGCTCTGACCCAGCTTCCTCTTTGTCCCGCTCCCCTATGCCCTGTACTAAGCTTTGTCTGTAGCCTTCAACTCCCTGAGCCTCCGTCAGCTCCTATAGGCAAAAAAAGATGAATGGGAGACGATGGGTAGAACAAATTGACAGCTCGGGGAAATGGTGTTCCACGCCCACTCCCCTTTCCCCACACACCACTGGGGACTGAGCCTCAGAGGTACTCTGTTCCTGCCCCTTCCCTCAACCCCCATTCCAGGCAAACACGTCCTGTTCAAGTTTCCCCAGTGCCATTCTGAGTGAGACTCTTGTCACCAACCATCCAGACTCTTCAGTCAGCCCCCCAAGCACTTACAACCTCCTCCTTGCCTGGTTGTTCTAGTCTACAGCCCCAGCAGACACTCCTCCTTAAATCTCATCAGTGACTTTATGTCACTTGTCCAGCCATATCAGATATCTCACGAAGCAATATTCCTATCTTTTTTTCTTTTTCTTTTTCTCCTTTCTTTCTTTCTCCACGCCCCCCACCCCAAGACGGGGTTTCTCTATGAAGCCCTGGCTGTCCTGGAACTCACTCTGTAGACCAGGATGGCCTTGAACTCAGAGATCCACCTGCCTTTGCCTCCTGAGTGCTAGGGTTAATAAAAGGTGTACACCACCGTGCCCAACCTACTTTGTATTTTCTGTTTGTTTGTTTAATCTTCCAGGCATGTGTGCCTTATGCTTGTAATGGCTTCTCTCAGATCCCACTTCCATCTCAGGTCTTTACCAGATTTTGCTTGTCAGGAAAAGGTACCCTGACCACCACCACTTTCTTATCTGTGTGGTGCCTGTCTGTGCACTCACTGAAGCGTAGAGCTGCCCAGTTCACCCTAACATTGCTGGGCCTGGAAGGGGTGGAGGGACGCTCATAAGTCTTTAGGTTAGATAGAGAATGACAGCTTGATACAGCCATAGAAGCAAGCAAAGCCCTGATGTAGTGAGCAGGTGGACTAACACAGCTGAATGGCCTAGCTGGGAGTCGGGAATGAGTCACAAAAGGAAAGTACACTTGAACAAGCCAGTCATGGGGGTGGGAAATGCCCAGGCACTAGCATTGTGTGTGAATTTATTGCTGAAGAGACTACCATGGGTGATGGTTAAGAAACACCGGGTGTGCTGGGTGTTGGTGGCGCAAGCCTTTAATCCCAGCAGAGGCAGGTGGATCACTGTAAGTTCGAGGCCAGCCTGGTCTCAGAGTGAGTGCCAGGGTAGCCAAGGCTACACAGAGAAACCCTGTCTCGAAAAACCAAAAGGAAAAAAGAAAAGAAGAAGAAGAAGATGAAGAAGACAAAGAAGACGAGGAAGATGAAGGAGAAGGAGAAGGAGAAGAAGAAACACGGGATGTAATCACGTTTTGGAAGAACAATGCTGGCTATCCTATGGGGACAGATCATATAAGGGCTGAAGGGTGACAGCAGAGATGGGAGACTGTTGAGGCCCCTCCCACGAGGTGGAGGGTCCTTGAGTCAAGTGTACATAGCATAAGAAGAAGCCAGAGACCCAAGTCTTTCTAGTTGCTTGACTCTGAAAAGGGAGAGACAAGGCAGACTAAGACAAAAAAAGAAAACCTGGAGGCTGGGGAGATGGCTCAGCAGCTTAAGAGTGACTGCTGTACAAGCATGAGAACCTAAGCTCAAATCCCCAGCACCCACAAGAAAAGCTGGTTGAAATTTCTTTGGGGGGGGGTGTGACAGGGTTTCTCTGTGTAGCCATGGCTGTCCTGGAACTGGATCTGTAGACCAGGATGGCCTGGAACTCAGAGACTGACCTGTCTCTGCCTCCTGAGTTCTGGATTTAAAGGCCAGCATCACTGCCTGGCTGTGATTTTTTTTTAAACCTGCCTTTAACCCTAGCCCTGGAATAAGTGACAGGATCACTGAGATTTGCTGGCAGTGAGGGGCTCTTGTCTCACAATGTCCCTCCTCTAGCTTCTACCTAGAGTGTGTATACATACATAGATATAAATACTTTTTAAAAGATAAGTGTGATGTACACATTGTTAATCTCCAGAGCCTGTCTCTAGATAGATAGATAGATAGATAGATAGATAGATAGATAGATAGATATAAACCAGTCACCTGTGCTTTATACATTTCTCTTAAGATGCTTGCCTGGAGAGATGACTTGACAGTTAAGAACACTGGCTGCTCTTCCAGAGATCCCAGGTTTAATTCCCAGCACCCACACAGAAGTCCCAGTTACAGGGGACCCAAAGCCTTCTTCTAGCCTCCTTGGGCACCAGGCAAATGAGTAGAGCACAGACATGCATGCGGGAAAAACACCACATACAGCATATAAATAAGAAGAAAAAAAAAGAACTGGAGAGATGGCTCAGATGTTAAGTACACTAACTACTCTTCCAGAAGACCTGGGTTCAATTCCCAGCACCCACATAACAGGTAACAACTTGTAACTCCAAGATCTGGCACCCTTCCACAAACACACATGAGCAGGCAAAACACCAATGCACTAAAAGTAAATTATTTTTTAAAAAAGAAGCCAGCCAGTGGTGGCGCACGCCTTTAATCCCAACACATGGGAGGCAGAGGCAGGCAGATCTTTGTGAGTTCCAGGTGAGCCTGGTCTATAGAGTGAGTTCCAGGAAAGGCCAGAGCTGTTACACAGAGAAACATCAAATGTCCCCCTCAGCTAAAACAGAAGAAAAAAAAGAACCACGCCTAGGCTTCTGGTTCAAGCAAGTATTTCTATGGGAGGCTGATGGGGTCACACTCCCCTGGGAGGCTCCAGGAGGCAGGTAGGGGTGGGGAAGAGGCCAGCTTCAAAAACAGCGGGGTCTGTGACACACACACAAAGCATGGGGACCTAGGCTCCGGCTTTCCCATGCCCAGGACTGCCACGGACAGCAAGAAAAGGAGGGCCCAGTGTCCCCAAAACAAGGGCTCCAAGGTATCTCAAGTGGGAGGCAGATTCTAACTGTGTGAGTGTCGAGTCAGCCTCCACTGTGGGGTCAAGTCAGATAAAGACTCTGTGCATCCCTTGGATTTAGCAACAAGGAGGTCAGTGATGACCTTGAGGAGCTGTTCCCATGGAATGGTAGGGGAGGAAACCAGATTGCATCAGGGGGGCATAGCCAAGTCCACTTCTTCAAGAGTGCTGGCCTGTAGGGAGCTGGAGAAGGGAGACAGGAAGGCTCTCTGTTCTCTCAGAGATAGGCAAGACCAGAGCCTATTTGCAGATGGGAAGGCACCGTCCTGGAGGGAGAGGCGGAAGGAAGGGGCATGCAGTAGGGACTGGTAGAGGGAGAACGGGGTGGGGTGGGGGCGGGGTGGGGTGGGAAGGGCTCTCTAAATATGGCTGCACGATTGGGGAGGGGCAAGTCAGGGCCTGTCCTGGACTCTAGGGCCTCAATACAGCGGCCCACTCTCTCCCCAAGCCTGTGTGAGTCACTACGGGGTAAATAGTAGCCCAAACTGGCAGTGTGGGGAAGGGAGCTAGGCCAGGACATTCCTCGGGATCTCAGGTCAGGGAGCAGGGCCCAGCCCGGGCACAGAGCCCTGAGCACCATGCTTCGACCAGGACAAAGGCACACAGACATCTCTCACCCTTCTGTTTTTTTACGGTCCTTCTGCAAACCTCAGTTTCTTCTTCAGCTAAAAGAATGAATTAGAACAGATGGAGAATTTTTAATAATGATTTGAGTAGCGGTGAGGGAGGTATCACGGAGTCCACCTCTTCTTTAACCTCATGTGTTTGTGACTATGCGGACAGAAAAGGCCTTTGCGATGTGGGTCCCTGTGAGCATGGCAACTGGGGTGTGGGAATAGAGACTGGAGACCCCTGGGTAGAGTGAGGGGTTCTCTCTTTCCAGCACCCCACCCGCCCTTCCTTTAGGCCCTGGGCCTAAGGGGCTGGTGGTCGTATCTTGGGGGAATTTGAAGAGACTGGTGGGGATTAGGTCCCACCAAAGATCAACTCAGACCCAAGTCCCTCTGCCCAAAGCAGCGAGCCCAGGGAACTATGGGTTTTCAATCTCCCGCCTCCACATCTAGGTGGGTATTAACTAGTCCAACGCTGGGTCAAGAGAACTGAACACTGCTTCGTGGTGAATTTTCTTGTCCGGATGAGGACTGAGGGAAGTGCTGCTGGATAAAACACCCTGACCTGGTAAAAGTCTGGGGGGTGGAATGAGGTGCCCAGGTTAGGGCTTCCAATGCCCCTGAGTCCCTATCTCTCTAGGTCGACTACAGTGGTTTCGGCTGGTGAAAGAAGAATTTCTGGGTTGCACTCTCCCGAAGTGACCAATCCCGCAATGCCTGGACCTGAAGTGTATTTCTAGAGCCCGTCTCAGCCCGTGGTGCAACTACCGACTGAGCCCGCAGCGCCACCGCCCGCCGGGTGACGCCTGGCGCTGCGGCGAGCGCAAGAGGCTGCTCTGCCAGGGCCACCCGCCGTCGGTGCACCGGGGCCCTGGCTACGGTGCCCAAGCCCAGGAGGCACCAGGGCGGGGGCAGCCCAGGCCTGGGCGGGGCCGGACCGGGGCGGAGCCCTCGAGGAAGTCGCGGGGCCTGGGCAGGGAGCTGGGGCCCTCGGGGCCGGGAGCGGGGCCCCTCCCGGGATTCGAGCTCTTGGGGAAGGGCGCGGCCTGAGCAGGCTAAGGGTTCTCGGGGAAAAGGGGTGGGGCCAGATTAGGGGGCGGGGCCGAGAGAGGAGGGCGGGCAGCCTGGTCCCCACCGTGGCTGCCCAGCTCCAGGCCCCTCCAGATGGAAAAATCGGTGGAGAAACCTTAACTACCGGTTCCTAGGCAGGAGGAAGACATCGGGTTTCCCCGCGCCCGCCAGGGCGGGGACTTGGGCGTGGCCAAAGTGGGGGTGGGGAAGGGCGCGGCAGAAAAGAAATTCCAGCCTCTGTAGCTTTGGCCGCCACCGCACCGAGATTTAAAAAGTAGCTTCACCCGGGCATTCGCCTTTAATCCCAGCACTCGGGAGGCAGAGGTCACTTTTTCTTTTTTTTTTTTGAGAAGTAGGTGTGAGCCACATCCTGTGTGTGGAGGTCAAAGGACAACCTGATCTGCGGGAATCTGTTCTCTCCTTCCGCTATGTGGATTTTGGGGATTGAATTTAAATCGTCAGACTTGTCGGCAAATGCCCTTACCTTCTGAGCCATCTTTCCTGCACACGAACGTTTTACTTTAAAGGTTGGCAAACATGGCTACACTGAAATATCTGTTCACCAAAAAAGGGGCTCAAAACAGTTAACGGGCTGAGAGATGGCTCGGCAGTTAACAGAACTTGCTGCTCTTCTAGAGGATCTGAGTTTAGTTCCCAATGAGTGTGTTTGCTGATCATAACCTCTTGTAACTCTAGCTCTAAAGGATCCTACACTCTCTTCTGACCTCTGGGAGCGTCATTACTCCAGTGATACACACACACTGATACACATATACCCATTTTTTAAAAAACAAGAGCCCAGCGTGGTGGCATAAACTCTTAATCCTATGCACACCTTGAGACAGAGGCAGGCATATTTCTGAGTTCCAGGCCAGCCTGGTCTACTGAGTGAGTTCCAGGAGAGCCATGGCTACATAGAAGTACTGTCTGCAAAAATAAGAGTCCCAAACATAATGCCAGCTGTATGCCCAGCACAAGGAATTTAGGCACCAAGATACCCTGAATCATTACCTAGGTAGGCCCAGAGCAAGTGATTTCAGCCCAGGGCCTAGTAGGCACGATAAATGGCCAAAGAAAAGAGTAGCTCAGAGTTGAAGGACCCTGTGGAGGCGATCCTTGTGTGTGTGTGTGTGTGTGTGTGTCTGTCTGTCTGTCTGTCTGTCTGTCTGTCTGTCTGTCTGTCTTTGCTTTATATTCCCGTGCAGCTCTGAAGTCTGTGTATCTGAACTGCCCTTGGTCTCTATGTCCATTTATATATCAGTACTGTTTTGGCAGTCCACCAGGTTTTGTTTTGTTTTTCCCCACTAAGTTCTTGGTCATCACACTGGTGAGGCCCCTATTCCCCTAGAGCTTATGCTCCTCTGGGAAACAGGCCATAAAAAGGTATGAGAGATAAGCAGCCTGTGTGGTGTTTGAGAACAGGGATGGGCTAGGTGCTGCTTCATGCAGGAGGGGCAGGGACCATCTTGCCCACAGGTCTAGACAGTGCCTGAAACATATTCGACTCAGTAATGTTGAATGAGTGCATCGGTTGGTCAAGGAGTTGCATCAGCACGAAGGCTGAGGGGATCAGCCATTTCTAGCCCTTAGGGAGTGTTCTAGATGGACGCAACAACATATGTCTGGCTGGTGACATACCTGCTGTATAGCCCGTATCTTGTGGCTGTGCTCCTGTCTGCCTTCTCTGTGATCTTAGGGAACATGGATTGGGTTTTAAAAGGCCCCAGAGGGTCCCTAGGACAACTGCCCAGATGATTTACTCCAGCAAAAGACTGCCTAGTTAGACAGACCTGGCTTTTCCCTGGAGGTAGCCCTTCCCGGAAGTATACTTAACTTTTCCCGGAAGCAGCCCTTCCCAGAAGTGCACGGTTCCAGGACTTTGGCTGCTTTCCAGAGTAGCATACTGAAGCCCTGAAGGAAGTCCTTCGTCCTGTTTAACCACAGCCCTTGCTGAGGCAACCCCAGCCTTTCCTGTCATGTTGCCTTGTGGGCAAAGGGGAGGAGATGGGCTGGTCTGCAGTAGCAGGCTCGGTCTAGACAGAAAGTTCAGGGAAGACCTGACAAGTGTGGGAGCGACAACTGCCTGAAACTCCTGGGAGGTAAATCTCGAAGGACAGAAGTGACCGATCGATCGTACAAACATCCATTGCATCTAAAGACCTCACTGTATGGGTGGGAACTTGGCAAGGCACAGAGGGGAGGGGATAACAACCAAGACAGAGGATCAGTTTTGCTTTTCACCAGTTTCTGTTCTCAGCATATCTCCACCTGTAGAAGGGAACCATCAACACCTAAGTTGTCCTCTGATGAGGAGCCTGAGGCCCACCCACAGACACTGAATGACTCATCCAAAGACATCAGCTCTTCTGTGGCAGGGCTGTTGGAGTGCAGGTCACCTGGAATGCTCAACTAGACTCCCTGTGCCTTGCGGTTCCAGAGGCATGTCACAGGTGTCTGTTTTCCTGTGGGGATACAGACCTCAGGCTGTTTGCATGATGGTCCCCAGGCTGGCCTGTGCCAAGCCAAAGATGAGCAAAGGTGGCCTGGGAGCCCTGCACAATCCATCAGGTGTCCCCTCTGTATGATGACTATCCGACTCCCTCCCTCCCTCCCTCCCTCCCTCCCTCCCTCCCTCCCTCCCTCCCTCCCTCCCTCCCTCCCTCCGTCAGGAGTGTGAGTTTCTGCACCTCATGCCCCAGTTAAACAGCTTGTGTTTCCCTTGAGCTGTCTCTACTTTGTGTGTTTGTGTGGGAGGAAGTCTACCCCATGGCCCCCCGACTCAACATGTCCCATCTGTGACAACCCCCCCCACCCCCGCCAGGGGTGAGCACTGAGAGCAGGAGCATTCCATTCCAGGTAGGAGGGCAAAGTGGGGAGGACAGACTGGGCCCACTCAGTGAGGGGCCACCAGAAGTGCAACTAACTAGGTTTGCCTGCCAGTTACCGTCAGCTGAGGGTCAGAGCTCTAAAGAACACAGGGATGAACATGGCGTAGGAGGAAACTGAGAGCCATGAACAGGTTTAAAGTGGGGAGGGCCATGGTGCACGAATGTCAGTTTAGTCCATGGTCTTAAGATAACTCTCCTGCTGGGCGTTGGTGTCCCAAGCCTTTAATCCCAGCACTCGGGAGGCAGAGGCAGGCGGATCTCTGAGTTTGAGACCAGCCTGGTGTACAAGAGCTAGTTCCAGGACAGCCTCCAAAGCCACAGAGAAACCCTGTCTCAAACCCACCCCAACCCCCCACCCCCGCAAAAAACAAAAAAAGATAACTCTCTGTGCTTTCTCATACACAGGTTCTATGTGGTACTAGTGGTCCTACCCTTACCTCCCTAAAAGGTGTGGTCAAAAGTGCCCATGAGTTGCCATCCTGATAAAGACATGGGGGGGGGTGACACGTCTTTAATTCCAGCACTCAGGAGGCAGAGGCAGGCAGATCTATGTGTGTCTGAGGCCAGTCTGGTCCAAATAGGCACGTTCCAGGCTGGCCAAGACTACACAGTGAGACCCCATCACTAAATTAAAAAAAAAAGTAATGACAGTGACAGTGCCCAACTCCTGAGACCAGCAGACCCCAGTATGTTTCAGCTACTTGTCACCAACTAGTCCCCTGTGGTCTAGACTTTACAACCGCTCTCACCCAGAGCTGTCACCCACCACTCCCTTTCTTTAGACCAGTGCAACTGATTCTGCTCTGGACGTCTTGCTTCGAAGTGTCCCTTCCGATCTCTGATTACCTGGACCTGTTTGTCTGTGTCCTATAGGTCCCTGTGGGAAAATCCAGAGTGATCTCTAAAGGCAGCTGGGGCCAGAACAGGTCTGGACTGGGGAGAGAGATCTCAGTCACCACCATATAGTCTCTCATAGACGTGTGAGAAGGGGAGAGGAGACACAGACAGACCAACAGATTATTTCTCCCTTTCTGCAATACGTATTTTTACTCCTAACTCGCAGATCCTAGTGACATCCCAAAGGTACTTCAAGTCATCCTGACCCAAACTATCCTGCTTCCACACACAGCCCCCTGCTCTGCTCTAGGCTTTGATAGGTCACATTGCAACCCTTACCTACTGACCCAAGCCTCAGGGCCTCCCTCAGCCTTCCTCTTCTGTCCTTTTCCATGGCTTGTCTTTGCATTTGCCAAGTGAACAGATCATTCTTTCCAGAAACTGTTTCTGTCCTCAGCCTTGAGGACACCCCTGCTCCAGGGTCACTCCCTCCCTCTTTGCTGGCCACCACTGGCTCTCCTCCAGGTGCCATGCTTGGAGTTCCTGTTCTGCCTTCTGTGGCCATACTTTGTCTCCAAAGGGTCCCACTGTGCCCTGTAGCTGCAAATGTGGCATTGTCCCCAGGTGTTACTTTGAGAAAAGGGCATTTTCAGCTCAGACTCCTCTATCCAGTAACTGCCAGCCTGCTCTCTCCATGGACTTCTCTGGTTGTCTTCAAGTTCAGCTCCAAGGCTATGCCCTGAGTTCCAGTCCTTAGACAGTGAGAACTCGGGGCTCAGGGAGTGCCAGTGTTGGCTGGTGTTGGTTACCTCTCCCGACACCCTGTTCCTTTCAAGACACAGCACAGAAAAATAATCAGGCAGAGGGGGTCACAGAGCAAAGGCAGGAAAGAGGGGATACGGCTGGGCTGGAAGCCAGAGCATGTGACAGGGACCAGACAGTGCAGATCTTAATTGTTAGGTACAGACAGTGTCCTAAGAGAAACAGAGGGCCACTGAGAGTGACAAAGCCAAGTGGGGCATGTTTGTTTGTTTTGTTGTTGGTTGATTGGTTGCCTTTTGTTTGGGGGTTGGTTTTTTGTTTGTTTTGAGAAAGAGTCTCTCTCTGTAGTTCTGGCTTTCCTGGAACTCACTGTAGGCCAGCTAGCCTCACACCTACAGAGATCCTCCTGCCTCTGCCTGCTGAGTGCTGGGATTATTGGCATACATCATGAGGCTTGGATACATCTCATTAAGCCCTTCATTCTTTCTCTTAATTATTCAACAAAAATTGGTCAGGGGTGTAGCTCAGTGGGCTGGTGTATAGTTCAGTGGACACTGGTGTAGCTCAGTGGGCTGGGGTGTATCTTGCTGGGCTGGGGTATATCTCAGTGGGCTGGGTTGTACCTCAGTGCTGGAGCATATATTTTAAGGATGGGTTTGGGCTATCTCAGATAAATGGGTTCCATCCCCAACACTGAACAAGCAAAAGTTAGCCAGGTGGTGGTGGTGGACACCTTTAATCCCAGCAGAGGTAGGCAGATCTCCGTGAGTTTGAGGTCAGCCTGGTCTAAAACGTTAGTTCCAGGACAGCCTGGGCTACACAGAGAAACCCTATCTCGAAAAAATTACAACAAGGTAAGAAAGAAAGAGAAAAGAAAGAAAAGAAAGAGTTGAGTCAGCTGTATTGGAAAGTGCTAGCCCTGGATGGTGGAGCAGAGCTGGGGATATGCCTTGTGGCAGAGTCCTGAGATCACACAGCCCGGGGGAAAGCAGGTCTCCTTCCAAGCAGTGGCTACAGAAAGATAAAGGACAGGCAAAACTGAACTGGGCAGAGTCTTGGCCCTGTTTCCTGTGTGAAAAGTGCAGAAGCCCTAAGCCCAGGATCATGGAGTCATTCTTTTCCCTGGTGAATCTAGAAAGTTCCTGGGGAATGCTTTGATCAGGGTGTTAAAAGTAGAGGACCAGACAGCCTGGCGGTGGTGGCACATGCCTTTAATCCCAGCACTCCTGAGGCAGAGGCAGAGGCAGGCCTGGTCTAAAGAGCAAGTTCCAGGACAGCCAAGAACAGCTAAGGCTACACAGAGAAACCCTATCTCAAAAAATCTAGAAAAAATAAAAAAATAGAGGACCAGAGAGATGGCAGATGAAGAAGCTTGTCACAAAGCTTGGCAACCAAAGTTCTATCCCAGGGTCTTCTACCCTGAACCTCACATGTATGCATCACACACAGACACACACACACACACACACACACACACAGGCAGGCAGGCACACATAGGCATACAGGCACACACAGACTCACACAGACTCTCTCTCACACACACACACAGGCATGCACACACAGACACACACAGACACACACACACACACACACAGACACACACACACACACACACTATTAAAAAAGAGAAGAGTGGCTGGGCGTTGGTGGCACACGCCTTTAATCCCAGCACTCGGGAGGCAGAGGCAGGTGGATCTCTGTGAGTTCGAGGTCAGCCTGGTCTCCAGAGCAAGTGCCAGGATAGGCTCCAAAGCTTCACAGAGAAACCCTGTCTCAACCCCCCCCACCAAAAAAAAAGAGAGAGAAGAGTGGAAAGTCAGAGTATGAGGTTTTCTCTGTAGAGGGAAGGGGCGTGTTTAAATGCCCTTAGGTGGCAGGAAGCCCAACACTCTAAGCTATAGAGTTGAGGCTCCTGGGTCTCTCTGGAGAAGAAAGCATCTCTGACTGCCTCCAGGAGTAGTAGCCTTAGGTACAGGGCTTCTGGGCTTTCCTTGATGCCAATAGCTCATTTAGCTCACAATAAATACCCCCAGGGACTGTGCTATTTCCATTTTATAAACATGGAGGCTACATGATGATAGAGCCGCCACTTCCCCATTGCCTTCTCCTCAGCGCCACAGCTCCCTGAATGGCTCCCAACGTCCTCATCTGAGAGAAATGGCAGAGCAGGACTTAGGGGAGGGAACTGGCCTCCAGTTACAAAACTGGAAGGTAGCACAGCTTAGATCACCCTGAGGGTGGGGAAGGGGAGGCTGACTGGGAGAGGACAGGGAAAGGGTGTCAGAGAGGGTTATGTAGAGGAAAGGGTGTGATTGGAGATGGACTGGGAGTTTCAATTTCCCTGTTAGGGACTTCCCCTTCTCGGGGGATTTTTGGCTGGAAAGTTATAAGCAATCCAAATTCCACTGTCCGATAGTCTTTCCTCAGAGGTGCCCAGGAGTTGAAAAGAAACTAAAAGTCATGAAGAGGGAGGGAGTCCGGGCAAGGGCAGGCTCGCCACAGCCCAGATAACTGGGTTGAATTTCTGGTGACCTCATCAAGCTTGGGGAATTGAGCCAGGCAGGAGCCTCTGCTATCAGGGCAACCAAGCCCCACAGAAGTCAACTGGACAGAGAATGTGCTCATCCAATCAGCTTGCGTGCCATCAACCCTTCCCTGGCACCAGCACCTCCCCCCACTCCCACATATGATATGCACTTGAAAGGAAAGGACTGGGAAGGAAAAACAGAAGTTCAGGACAGCCCAAAATTCTGAAAGGGAATTTTCAGACCTCCCCTTGAGGTGGCCTAAAATTGACAGGCAGGTTACAGAATTGACACCTGCTGACAATTGAGCTGGAACCCAGAGAGCCCAGGCCATGCAAAGCAGCCCTGAGTCCAGAAGCCAGGTTTGAGGGTCTTGGCGCTGTCTTCCATGGGCTCCTCTTTGCCAAGCACCTAGCTACTCCTGTCTGCCAACTGAGCTTAGCACCTTGTACCTTTGCTCTTTCAGCTTCTGGAAACACCTTTTGTTTTTGCTGGTGCTGGCCTCTTGTCCTTATAATACTATCGAAGCTCTGAAGCTCTGAAGCTCCGTCACCAGGCTTCAGCTTCCTCCTCTGCCAATGGGAACTGGGAACTATGATGGCTGCCCTCCAGGGTCCTAAACACCATAAGCCACCAGTGTACTACCTATCAGTCCTGCCTGGCTTGCTGAAGATCTCTCCCCATGTTCAGGGATCTCCTTTATTCTACATTCTGGTAGTTTTTGTCTCAGTCAGCTGACGTCTTCCCAGGCCCTCTACCCCGCCCAACATTGCTCCTGAAGCGTGGGTACTTCCTGGATGACCTCATGCACAGCAGAAACCAGAGGCCCAGATTTCCCGGGGGGTGGGGGGGTGTTAGTCCTGCCTTAAAACTTGCCTGTTGTCCCTTGCTCTCAGGTCACTAGCCTTTGGCTCAGGAAATATGTGCATCTATCTACAGAAGCACGGCACGGCACATTCTGGTTGCTTCCTGACACCCTCCTGGACCTTCCCCAACCCCTCAACCTCAGAAAGGCAAGATTCAGCAACTCCCAAAACTCCTCTCTGGTGCCCAGCCTTGGTCAACGGATATTTCACCAGCTGTCCTCCAAAACAGGAAAGGAGGGGGCAGCATTGCCCTCTCCCCATTGTCTCTACACTCTAGCCCAGGATCCTGTCTCCCAGACTTGTCCCAGGCTAGGCCCTTTGCTCCACCCCTACTAACTTAGAAAATTCATGGCTTCCACTGTCCCCTGCTCTATGCTCTTCCTCCACGAGGCCCGCAGACCCCTCATCTAACCTCAAATCTGGCTTTTTCTTCCCTTAAGTCACTGAATGTCTCTTCAACTACATAGAAAACTCCTATGAGCAGGGACCCTGTGGCTCAACACTTAACCCTTTCTAGTGAGAACAGGAGGGATTTCGGTAAGTCTTCATGACTTATGGACCTAGATGCTGTACGGCAAATTGAGGCCAAAGAAGAGAGAAAATAAGCAACAGAGCCAAGCAAGAGGCTGGAACAGGCCAGATCTGAGGTCTCTAGTGAGACAGATGCTTCAGGAGATGTGGACCCTGGAGCTGGGAACCAGGTGATGCCAAGTAGGACTTCCTAGAGCCTCTAGGAGAACCAAGCCCCCTCAGAAGTCTCCTCCTATTTCAAGGCCTTCACAGATGCTATTTTCACCATCAGAAAGCTCTCATCCTCCATCTCAGTTGATACGCCTACCCACAGCTCACCTGAAATCTACTCTGAGGCCTGGTAGAGGGTGCATTTTGTTTGTTTTAAAATAGGATTTTCCTGTAACAGCTCTGGCTGTCCTGGAACTAGCTTTGTAAACCAGGCTGGCCTTGAACTCAGATATCCACCTGCCTCTGCCCCCTGAGTGCTGGAATTAAAGGTGTGAGCCACCATGCTCATCGAGGGTGCCTTTCTATTAATGTAATTTAATTTTTATGAGTGTGGATGTTTTGCCTGTGTGTATGTCTGTACCTACAGAGTACGGAAGAGGGCATCTGATTCCCTAGAACTGGAGTTACCAACAGTTGTGACCTACCATGTGGGTGCTAGGAATTGTGCCCACGTCCTCAAAGAGTTCTTATTTATTTATTTCAAGACAGGTTCACATTATACAGCCCTGGCTGTCCTGGAACTTGCTCTGTAGGCTAGGCTGGCCCCTGTCTTCCAGGTTCTGGGAACTGGAGTTACAGACAGTTGTGAGCTGTCATGTGGGTGCTGGGAACTGAACCAGGGTCCTTTGGAAGAGCAGCCAGTGCTCTTAACTGCTGAGCCATCTCTCCAGGCCCCAAGTGCTGAGATTAAAGGCTTGCACCTCCACCATCCAGCTCTAGTTCTTTGTTTAGAGAGAACATCCTCTTCTTTCCTCTGCTCTTTGTTAGTCCTGCCCTCTGCACAGGTCCCAGGTTCCTGCCAGGAAATTCATTCTGGTAAGGGTCTCTTACCAGAACCGGGACAGATGGAGATATCTGAACATGAGTCTGTAGTTGTGACAGTTTCATGTCCCCATTAGCCCCAATTCCTGTCACTCCATCCTGGCAAAGCCCACACCTCAGAGAATTTGACCCTGTTTAAGTGTAATCTCTGTTGCTGTGACCAAACACTGCCCACACACAGTTTATGTGAAGGAAGGGTTTGTCTGGCTTGTAACTCCTAGGTCAGAGTCCATCATTGCAGGAGATCAGGGAGAGAACTCAAGCAAGGGCTTGCAGGAGAAACCACCAAGGAATGTTGCTTGCCGGCCTGCTCTTGGGTTCATGCTTAGCTTTTTCTTTTTTTCTTTCTTTCTTTCTTTCTTTCTTTCTTTCTTTCTTTCTTTCTTCCTTTCTTCCTTCCTTTCTTCCTTTCTTCCTTTCTTTCTTCCTTTCTTTCTTTTAAATACATAATTTATTTAATGTTCATTGGTGTTTTTTGTCTGCATGTATGCCTGTGTGAGGGTGTCAGAAGGCCCGGAACTGGAGTTACAGACATGTGTAAGCTGCTATGTAGGTATGCTAGGAACTGAACCTGGGTCCTCTGGAAGAGCAGCCGGTGCTCCTAACTGCTGAGCCATCTGTCCAGTCCCCTTGGTTAGCTTTCTTACACAGCTCAGGACCACCTGCTAAGGGCTGGTACTGCTCTCAGTGGGATGACCCTCTCAGGCCAGTCTGATGTAGGCAATTCATCCATCGAGGCTCTCCCTACTCAAGTGACGCCTCCAGGTTGTATCAAGTTACGAGGACAGTCCACCATAGCCTCAGTGGCCCAAAGAGGCACACAGCCCCCTAGGAACAGTTTCACAAAATAGCCACTTTTTTTTATAATTTATTTAACTTTATTTTATGTGCAGTGGTATGAAGGTGTCAGATCCCCCGGAACTGTAGATACAGACAGTTACAAGCTGCCATGTGGGTGCTGGGAATTGAACCCAGGTCCTCTGGAAGAGCAGCTAGTGCTCTTAACCACTGAGCCATCTCTCCAGCCCCAAAAGCCACTTTTCAGTCTCTACACTTACAGATATTTCCTCAGCCTCACACACGTTCAGCCACATACCCCATCACAATCAGACATAGTCACTAACACACATTCTCAAGGAAGGCCAAGTATCCACACACAAATCAGAGTCATCAGCTGTCACCAAAGGTCTCTAACGCTTGGATATGAAGAACCAAACAAAAACGCAGACTCACACACAACAACAAATGTACCCACTTAGGGTCTCACACACACACAATCACAAAGCCATACAAAGTCACACACAGTGAACAGACACATAGTCGCACAGATTCTCAGAGTCCCAGAACAATGGGGGCATTGTCTGCGTTGGCAGCAGCTGGGGAGAAAGGGGCCACAGTGGACAGGAGGCCATGGGGGCTGCTGTACGTGGCCTCTACTACTCCAGCATCTTTCCTTTTCCAGAAGTCAGATTCTGCCAGGACCTGTATTTGCTGAGGGCCTGACACCGCTCCTCAGCCTCCTGGGACGTTTGGTGAAGATGCAGGGCCTCCACTGGGAACTGGGCTCTCAGGGGTTTTAGCCCTCATGTTCTTCCCTCCTGGAATCTTCCCAGAGACTTGTCTGTCTGTGCACCAGGAAGTGCTTGGAGAACAGGAGCCTGGAGGTCTACTCCTAACCCTGGAGCTCAACACTCCAGAAGACCCCCCCCCCAATCTGAATCCTGCTAAGCAGTCCAGGCAGCGCCTGGCAGCAGTGTGGCTCTCCTATTGTGGCCCGAGACAGAGAGCCTGTCAGGACGCCCGTCCCTTAGTGTGTTATAACAGGGGGAGCCACTGTGCTGAGAGTGACCTGCAGTGGGGACACGGTGCCCTTCCCTGTCCCCAAATAATTCTTCTTGCCTCTCACCCTCATCAGACAGCTTGGTTCTCAATAGGAAATTATTCAGGGGTTTTCCCACCCTTAGCTACTGGAAGCTGCCATATGCCTTTGGGCATGCCACTTTCCTATTCTGACCCTGGGGTAAAATCAGAGTCAGGGTGGAATGAAGGACACAGGAGTAAGCTCACAATGTAGAAGCCACCTCACCCCTCTAAGGTCATATCTGTGGGGAGTTCCCTGATTTCTCAGGCTGTGGGGTGTCTCCATACCACACAGCTTCTGGCCTCCCAGGAGTCCCCCACCCCCACCCCCACCCCCACCCCGCTAGGAGGGAGGGGCATGTTGAGCTGTTCAAGACACGGCCTTGCTTTTGCAACACTTGGCTTCCTCCAGCCCCCATCCCTGTCCCAATGGGGGACAAGAGGAAGTAGATGTCCAGAACACATATCTGGGCCCAACCAAGGACTCTGAGGTTCTCACTGGCCTACCTGGTCCAAAGAAGGAAACAGAAAAGGCCAAGGTCTCTAAACAGGGGGGGTTGGGGGGCTATCCCTATCGGTGTGTCACAGATATGGAGGAAGGCCAAATCTTCCTTCCCTTTAAGGAACTGGTGTTTGAAGTCTGTGGAGTCTCACTGGGATTATGTTACCTGAATGGGGAAGTCCCAGTGTGTGGGCACAGAGAGGAGGGGAAACCAGGGCTAAATCAGGTATATGTCAAACATCTCTGAGCCTCAGGTTCTTTTACTTACAAAGTGGGATGAAGATGCAATGACTTCTGGTCAAGAACACAGACACACATGGAGACACATATGGAGACAGGCACAGACACACAGACACACATGCAGACAGACACAGACACACAGATACACACACACTGACACACATACAGACAGGCACACACACAGACACATGCAGACAGATAGACACACACACACACACACATGCAGACAGACAGACAGACAGACAGACAGACAGACACACACACACACACACACACACACACACAGATACCCCTGCCATGGACTTGGTAATGGATCCAGGCTGCAGGAAGAAAACTGTACATCAACAGATGGAGAAGAGTGGCTGTTGGATCTCACCATTCCGATCAGAGTGACCCCACTTTAGGTCAGACCCCCAGTTTGTTTGCAGTAGACTGGTAGGGACGTGGTTGGGGCTTAACTTCTGGCCCGAGGGGGTGCCAAACTCAAAGGATAGAAGGATGTGGGGTGCTTCGGCAATTTTGGACAAATTTCTACAGCACAGTCCAGGACCAGGCGTCTGACGAGTCTGAACATGTGAGCCCTTCCAAGAGTTCAAGGAGCCAGTGTAGAACCGGGGAATGGGAGCCTCTCCACTGTGGAGGAGGACTCAGGCTGAAAGTGAGGCGGTGAGAGCAAAGGATGGCTGAGTGCTTCTTCCTCGACGGGCCCTCCCAGTCTGTCTCCCGGCGGGGCCGGGAAGTTCTCCTCGCCACACCGAACCCTACCTGCCCCTAGCAGCGCCTTGGGATGGGGGAACCAGACGGCTGGCTTTGCCCACTGCACGAGAGGGGCCCGGGCTCGGGCGCGGGCCCGACCCCGCCTCCGCCCCCGATTGGGTGCTCATTTAAATGTCCGGCCCCGCCCCGAGCCCCGGGCGCATACATATAGGCGGCTCGGCGGGCGTCGGGCGGCATTCTGGCGCGGAGCGCAGCAGCAGCGGGCGCAGCGAGCAGGTCGGCTGCGGAGCGGGGGTGCAGCGCGCTTTACCCCCGTACCCCTCCCCCTCGGACGCAGCCCCACCCCTCCGCCCGCCGGGCCGTCCCAGCCGAACTATCCCCTGCGGCGCCAGCGCGGGGCGGCTCCGGGCGCCCCTAGCAGACCCCCACCATGGGCAGCCAGAGCTCCAAGGCTCCCCGGGGCGACGTGACCGCCGAGGAGGCAGCGGGCGCTTCCCCCGCGAAGGCCAACGGACAGGTGGGTGCGCTCGGAGCGTCGGGCCCCGGCCCCCTACCCGCGCGCCTCGCCCCCTCTGGGGCCCAGGGCCGGGGCCGCGCGCTTTGTCCGGCCCGGGACACGAGGCGCCCCCTCCCCCGCCCGGTCCCTTTGTTCTCGGCGCCGCAGCCCCCGCGGGCGAACGAGGGGAGGGGCGGGAGGGGGCGCCGGCCGGGCTCGCCGCCTTCTTTGTTCCAGCCCGGACCGCGGGCGCTGCCCCCAGGCCGCCCCGAAGGCCGCGCGTGGAACAAAGGCGCTGCTAGGCCGCGCCAAGGGGGCGTCCGAGGCCTCGGGACCGGTGCTAGGCACCCGGGGTGACCCATCTGCAGCCCCGACCTCGGCGGCCCGCGGTGGCTTTTGAAGCGGCGGGGAGCAGAGATGTGGGGAGACCCTGGGGTGGGTGGGGGCTGTTCACACAAAGCGGGAGCCTGGAAAAATCGGCCGTCCAGGTGCAGGGAGGCAGCGCCCCGGGGCTGCTTCCCGCCCAATAGCTCCGGGCCAGGCTTGCCCACCAGCCCAGGATCCGGGCACGGTGAGGTTCCGCGCGGAAAATAGAGAGCGCGCCCCGGGGGAGGGGGGTGGGGGCCCGTACCCCAGCGCCTCCTGCTGGCTGTGACCGTCCCAGCGCGCCCGTGAGGGGCGAGGGCTATGTTGGATGGGAGTGAGGCCAAAGCCAGACTTGGGTTGCTGCAGACCCCAGCGGTGGGTTCCACCGTCTGCAAGGGGTCAGAAGCGGGCTGGGGGAGGGAGAGAAGGGCCCCGGCCCTCACTGCTGTCTCCTCTGCCCTGCAGGAGAATGGCCACGTGAAAAGCAATGGAGACTTAACCCCCAAGGGTGAAGGGGAGTCACCACCCGTGAACGGAACAGATGAGGCAGCTGGGGCTACTGGCGATGCCATCGAGCCAGCGCCCCCTAGCCAGGAAGCTGAGGCCAAGGGGGAGGTCGCCCCCAAGGAGACCCCCAAGAAGAAGAAGAAATTCTCTTTCAAGAAGCCTTTCAAATTGAGTGGCCTGTCCTTCAAGAGAAATCGGAAGGAGGGTGGGGGCGATTCCTCGGCCTCCTCACCAACAGAGGAAGAGCAGGAGCAGGGGGAGATCAGCGCCTGCAGCGACGAGGGCACTGCCCAAGAAGGGAAGGCCGCTGCCACCCCTGAAAGCCAAGAGCCCCAGGCCAAGGGGGCAGAGGCTAGTGCTGCCTCCAAGGGAGGAGACACGGAAGAGGAGGCAGGGCCCCAGGCTGCAGAGCCATCCACTCCCTCGGGGCCCGAGAGTGGCCCTGCATCGGCCAGCGCTGAGCAGAATGAGTAGCTGGGTGGGGGCAGGTGGGTGATCTCTAAGCTGCAAAAACTGTGCTGTCCTTGTGAGGTCACTGCCTGGACCTGGTGCCCTGGCTGCCTTCCTGTGCCCAGAAAGGAAGGGGCTTGTTGCCCCCTCCCAGCCACGATCCCTCTCTCCCTCCTGTGGATTCTCCCATCAGCCATCTGGTCTTACTCTTAAGGCCAGTTGAAGATGGTCCCTTATGGTTTCCCAAGTTAGGTTAGTGATGTGAAATGCTCCTGTCCCTACCTCCTACCCAGGCCCCACCCCTGCAGAAGGCAATTGCTGGCTTTCCTCCCAATTCTTTTCCAAGTACGTTTTGTTTATTCTACTCCCGAAACCCCTGAGCCAGAAGTGGGGGGCTTATACTCCCAAACCCTGAGTGTCCAGCCTTTCCCCTGTTGAGTTTTTAGTCTCTTGTGCTGTGCCTAGTGGCACCTGGGCTGGGGAGGACATTGCCCCTGTCTGGGTTTTATAAACGTCTTACTCAAGTTCAAACCTCCAGCTTGTGAATCAACCGAATCTCTCTGACTTGACAAGCAAGTGTTAGGCTTCAGGGCGGGAGGGAGGTCTGTAATGTGAAACTTTTTGTTGTCTTTTTTTTCTCCCATCGTTGTAAATAACTTTTAATGGCCAAACCCCAGATTTGTACTTTTTTTTTTTCTAACTGCTAAAACCATTCTCTTCCACCTGGATTTACTGTAACATTTGGAAAAGGAATAAATGTTGTCCCTTTAGTGGTGCTTTAATGAGTGGTCTTCTGGGGCACGGGGTAAGAAAGAAGACTGGCACAAAACAGGAGTGAGAAGACAGCAGGTGAGTCCAAGGAGTTTTCTGGCAATTACCGGGAAGAGAGTGTTAAGAACCAACCAGGGGCACTGCTAGGAAACAAGCTCAGGAGGGTATAGAAATGTGTTGTTTTATTATAAAGTTTCACAAAATGGAATATCTCAAAAAGGAAGCTAGGCTAACACCTCCACCTGCAGAGTTGGGGGAAGACAGGGCAATGGGAGTTTTTCTGCTTGCCTGAGTCCAGTGGGAAGGTATAAACAGAACCAATCTAAAAATGGTTGATATTACCTAAGCCTGAAAATAAGGGGTCCAAGAAGACCCAGTTACCCCTTCTAGAAAGCTTAATAAGGGCATCGTAACAGAGCTCCTAAAGCAGGCACTTGGCAGTTCAGGATTTTGTCTTCCGGTTGTTTTCTTTCCACCCTACATGTTTGAAAACTAAGACCTGAGCAGGATGGACAAGGTGGCTTTGGGAAAAGTTCCCCCAGCACCACTACACTGAGCTCTGGTCCCTGGTTCCTATCTAGTCCCTGGGGACATTATATTTAATATATTTTATATAAATACACAGAGGAATAGAAAATATAAAATCTGAGATTGAGAAGAAGTGGGGAACTTGGGGCGAGGCCACAGCCGTAGATCTTACTCAGGCTAGCTTGACCTCTTCTTTCACCCTGTGGAGAAAACAGACTGCATGAGTAAACCTACTCAGGAGGGCTGGAAGCAGAAATAGGGCTACAATGACTTCCATAGGCCCCTGGCTGCCCAGGTGACTGCTGGGGGGGGGGGCTTCTTAGTGCTACAGACATGCAGGCTGGACCCTGAAAGGGGCCTTTGTAAGCTGGACCAGCTGTCCCTGCGCCTTCTCTGCCCTCCCCAGTGGTAGGACACAAATGGGGTGATGCTCCAATGCTGGGGAGATGCCCAACAACTCCTTCCTCACCCTTTGGCTTCTGGCTTCTCCTCCTTGGTCTTCTCCTCTTCGATGACTTCTAGAACATAAGAGCACAGGGATGGTTGAAAGCTTCAAAAGACCCAGGTCAGACAGTGGGAGTCTTCTATCCTGAAACCCCTTCTTCAGTATTACAGTTCACTGGTTATAGAAAAATGAGAAAAGCCCATCCCAGGTCCTCTGGTGAGTCTGGCTGAAAACAAACAGGTTAGACCAGTTTCCTAGCCAGTTTCAGCCAGAACACAGGCAGAGGCAGCCCCCTGGGAAACAGGGCAAACAAAGTGCTGGGGAAAGGGCTTGGGTGGTATGTGAGAGCCAGGCTCAATCTGCCAGCAGAGCCCAGGAGTCACTGCGGGTCTTGCTACTTCCAGGAGCTACTGAAAGGCTCAAGGAACCCACAGAAGCTGACTGGGTCTGGGTTAACACCTTCCTGTGCCTTACACAGACCCAAGTCCTGGTCCAATACAAACCCACCTTTTTTCTCTTCTGGATCTTTTTCTTTTTCATCCTCTGTT
Source organism: Cricetulus griseus (assembly GCF_003668045.3). Taxonomy (NCBI): domain Eukaryota; kingdom Metazoa; phylum Chordata; class Mammalia; order Rodentia; family Cricetidae; genus Cricetulus; species Cricetulus griseus. Next base: position 23,528,567 of record NC_048595.1, on the reverse strand, counting down.
TTGACTCTTTTGGCTTTTTTGAAATTAGAAGAATTCTTGCGACCACCTTCTCCCTCCTCATCTGAATCAGAGAATTCTTCCTCACAGGCAATTCGTTTGTCAGAAGAACAGACTAGGAGGGAGTAGACAGATGAAATATTGGTATGTGAGCAAGGGGTTATTTCAGTATCTATGCCCAGTGTCCTTCAAGAAATGCTACAGGGATGGAATGGTAGATCCTGCATATGAGAAGGCCCTGGGTTCCATCCTCAACATTCCTCCACAAAAGACATCAGGAGTCTTAAAACTATAAGGTTTCTTTCCTTTTTGGTTTTGCAGGACAGGGTTTCTCTGTGTAATAGTCCTGGCTGTCCTGGAAGTAATTATGTAGACCAGGCAGGCCTCAAACTTACTGAGATCCACCTGCCTCTGCCTCCTGAGTGCTGGGATTAAAGGTTGCACCATCACCACCCAGCAAATATAAGGTTTCTTAACAGCTGGGCAGCTTGGAAGAGATGAGGCAAGTTCAGAGCTGACTACTGAGCAGGGAATACAAGCCCCTGGATTTAGGTCTTACTGGAGATGCGTTTGTCAGGGTCTTCTTCATCCTCATCACCACTCTCCTCTGGGATGGCATCCTCAGGTATTGCCTGCATTTGGACGCCAGGCGCATGGGGCAGCATTCTCAAGTTCTCAAAGAGCCTCTGCCTACGGTTAACATTGGTTAGAGACAATGCAGATCTGGCCTGTTCAATGGAGAGGCAGCTTAGCAACATACTTACTTGATTTTCTCCAGGTATTCGTTAGTGTTCTGGTTGGTCATATTGGAAGGGCTGATATGAAGCTTGAAGTCTGGTCCAAAGTATTCAAAGTAGTCATTGTACGGTAGCTCTGAGGGGGCATAGGAGAGGAGAGTCAAGACATAGCCAGCACAGGGCCTGGAAAAAAGCATAGGAGCTTTCCCTGGGTCCGTTTACCCACCTGGAAAAGAGATGAATGCCACCAAGACACTGAGACTTGGACACCTACAAAGTCTCAATTTTTTTCTCTTCTGTCTTTTTGAGACAGGGTCCCTCTGTGGCCAGGGTGGCCTGAGCTCCCTTCCCAAAGGCTGGGATTACACTTAGGACCCACTTAATTTTGATGACACCATTCTCTAATATCAGCACTAGTAGAATATGTGTCTCCAGGAGGGCAAAGGTCAAGCCCTGTTCACTAGCCCATGCAGTGGAAATCCCAAACATCTAAATAACTGGTAGTGTCCACACCAAGACAAGACTAGGGAAAAACTGATGGCTACAGTCTGCCTATCACCAGAGAATAAGCAGAGGCCTCAATCATGAGTATGAGAGACATTATGACTAAATGGGAAAGAAGTTGTAAATGGAGGCACATGAGATCCAGCTCCCACCCAGCCCAGACGAGGAGCTGATACCATTAGGGATCTCCGTGTCCAGGGCCACAGCTGTTTCGTAAGTCCAGCACCGAGCAACATTACGGATGGTATATCCACCTCCTCCCAGCATTAGCATAGGCAAGTTGAAACTCTTGACAAACTCCACACACTTGGCATGCCCTATGGAAGGAAAAGGGATGTTGGTTTACAGGGGAACCCAGCAGACCCTGCTCATCCCTGTGCGTGCTATCTGGTCTCACCTTTGATGGTCAGATTGAAGCAACCTAACCGGTCTCCAGATAAGGAATCTGAGCCACACTGTAAGACTACTGCACTAGGCTGGAACATCTCCATCACTTTGGACATGACCTAAACGGATACACCTTGATTATCATAAAAAAAAAAAAGACTAGTACAGCACTTTCTTCCTTTTCATCTCCCCATACTGTGTGGTCGATGAGAGCTTCCCAATTTGTACGCATCTGTAAAGATACATACAGCTCTAACAACTGAGCTTTGAATGACCTCCCATCAACTCCCTACTCTTCCTTTTGGAAGCTTCACAACCTCTAGCTGCTTCTGCTTAATTCATTTGGCCCCATAGATTTAAGCCTATACGTTTATTCTCAAACCTAAGCATGTCATTCTGAAGCCTGAAACTGAAGCTTCTGTCATCTTTACTACCAAGTAGATAGTAGGCACTTGTCTGAGTGATCACATGACTTACATTAAATATTGTTTTAAAAAAGTTTCTGTTTATAGCCAGGCGATTGTTGGTGCACACCTTTAATCCCAGCACTTGGGAGGCAGAGGCAGATGGATCTCTGTTGAGTTCTATTGAGTTCAAGGCCAGCCTGGTCTACAAAGGGAGTTCTAGGACAACCAACACATTAAAACTCTGTCTTGAAAAAGAAAAGAACAAATAGTTGGGCGGTGGTGGCATATGCCTTTAATCCCAGCACTTAGGAGGCAGAGGCAGGAGGATTTCTGTGAGTTTGAGGTCAGCCTGGTCTACAGAGCTAGTTCTAGGACAGCCAGAGCCATTACACAGAGAAATCTTGTCTGGAAAAACAAACAAACAAACAAACAAACAAACAAAACAAAAAAAAAAAAAAGAAGAAGAAGAAGAAGAAAGAAAGGAGTTCTAGTAGTTGACTTCAAAGATATGGAGACATAAAACATGCAGGACTGCTACCCTCACTATCAGATCAGCCTGTTCCCATCTTTCTTTGGAGCATTCTGTAGGGGAAGCTGTAGCCACGCCTCCAGCCCCTAAGTAGGCATGGCTACAGCTTCCCCTACAGCATTCTCTGCTTTGTCTGCTACATAAACTTCTGTTTGAAAGGTCAAAAACATTACTGTTAGCCAGGCAGTGTGGTGGTGCACACCTTTAATCCCAGCACTCGGGAGGCAGGTGGATCTCTGAGTTCTAGGCCAGCCTGGTCTACAGAGTGAGTTCCAAGACAGGCTTCAAAGCCACAGAGAAAACCTGTTTTGAAAAAGAAAACAAACAAAAACAAAACAAAAAACCCCAAACCTTTAGTATTGTGTAACAGTCTCTGATTGCATCCTGCATGGATGCTCCTTAAGCAGGAAGGTAAAGGATTCAAAACTGCTTTAGGAAGTCCCTGAAACTCGGACTGCTTCCTGTCAGAGTAAGCAGTAAAAGCTGCAAAGACTCTCAGACCAGACCAGATGCCTGGAAGAAACAGAAACCAGTTGAGCTGCCTGGAAAAGATTCAGACCAACTCAGCCACCTGGAAAGGACACCACCCTGTGAGTTGCCTGGAGGCTGTGCAGTGTGCTTCAGGGTCCCAGCTTTTGTAAACTACCACCCATGCTGGGTACGCTTTGGTGATGCAGCTGAGTCATTTCTATTTCTATAAGTAACCCCTTACCAATACTCCTCTAAGTAACCCCAACAAAACTAATTGGTTCATCAAGTTTGGTCTGCATGGGTTCCCTATCTGGGGTGAATACAGACGTGTTGTGTCTCCCCAGAAAAGTTTTGGCATACAACTGACCACAGACTGCTAAGTACATATTGTTTACCTCCCACAAAGATTGTGCCTTGCATGTTAATGTACTAAGCAATGGCCAGACTCTCAGAAAGTAGAAACAAATTACAGTGATGGCTTGTTTCCCACTACCATACAGCAGTCAAAGTTGAAAGTATCTCTCCTTTTCCAATAAGCCACAGTGAGGAACGATCTCTCGGCCATGGTAGGTGCTTTGCTCTCTTTCCAACAGTAGCTAAGAGGTGAATTAAGGCACTTACTGGCTTGAAAATGGCTTCATAGGACTCATCATCAATCCCATCTCGGAGAGGGTAGTTAACAGCATAGTACTTGCCTTTGCCAGCCCCAATATCCTAATCAAAAGGGATATGAAAATAAAATTGAAAGACAAATAAAAGGGGATTCAAAGATGGGGTCAAAAGGTTAAGTAAAGACAGTGGTTCCATGAGACCAGATGAGCCGGTGAGATAGGAAAGGCCAAAGCAAGCCCAACTTACAACTCTCAATATCCCTGAACCTACACAGGGCAAAGATTCAATATCCTACCCCACAGCACAAGATTTCTGTCTCTAGCTAAGAGCCAGCAAACAGGTGGGTCACAAAAGTAAAATCGACCACCAACAACTCTGTCCAGAGTTTTACTGTACATTCCTCTACTTTTATTCTTTATAGGAAGCTGTGGAGGGCAACAGTAAGAAGAAAGCTTCTTCCAATTGACTTCAAAATAGTAAAAGCTACTTATTTGAATGTTTGCTGTATCAAACAACTTAATTAGTATTATTTTCCCATCTAAGGGGGTCTGTCAGGGCAAAGGTATCTCACTGTACTCATGCTAACAGAAACAAAGTCCATTAACTGTCCTACTTTCATGCAGTGTTCTGGGGAGAGCCCACTGCTTTCAGTCATATGGCAAGGGGAAGGGGACCTAAAACAGAGGACCTTCGAGGACTCAGTGAGGACCCCTAATCCCTCACTCCAAATTCAAGCTTGTGACATAATAGGGTGATGTAACTGAGCTATGGTGAGGAGGGGGAACAACGAGCCAAAAAAAACCCCTGAATTCCGACTCCTTGTGTCCCGTTATCCCCTTTCCTGAATAAAGAATGAAAGAGATTGTGTAGTGTAGTATTTTGAATGGCAGAAGAGGCAGGAAATAGTTTAGTGGCAAAGGATAGAAGTTAGAGCGGAAGGTGAAGTGGTTGGTTCCTAAAGGGAGTTCTCACCCGAAGGTCCCCAGTTCCTGGGAAGTACTCTCCATATTTATGAAAGGACACAGTCATGACCCGGTCTGTGGTATAGAAGGCCTCTTCCACACCATCGCCATGATGAATATCAATGTCAATATACAGCACCCTCTGGTGATACCTAGGATCAGAAGGTAGTCAAAGGTCTGGGGCTCTTTGAGGATGGGACGCGCCAAGGGCGCCAGGTCCCAGCTTACCGAGCTAGCTGCCTCCCTCAGGTATCTCTAAGCACCAGAGACGTGGAAACTGGCTGAAGGAAGGTGGAAGAGCGGCCCGGTGTCTCCAGAGGCCTGACCAAGCCGACCATGTCCGATCTTCCTACTCTACAGCCAGGGTCAACTCCAGTCACACAAGGACACTCTGGAGGCAGGATCTGAGCAGCACCGGCCCCAGATCTTGCCGTGGGCTCAGATCAAACCAAGACCCCGTCAAGGAGAGGATGGCCAGAGACACTCATGGAACACATCCTAGCCAGCACACCGTAAGAAAAGCAAACTAGGGAGGCAAGCCCCGGGGAGAGGGAAGTGGGAACCTGGCCTAAGATGCTCTTCCAAGACACAAGGCCAGGCAGGCATACTTTAGCAGTTCCAGGATGGCCAAGACGATATCATTGACGTAACAGAAACCGGATGCTTCAGACTTCTTTGCATGATGCAGACCCCCAGCCCAGTTCACAGCAATGTCCGTCTGCTGCTTATTAAGTTTCACAGCACTTGCTGGGCACAGAAGGAGAACACAAGCCTGTTATTAAACCATTCCCCTCCCCCAAGAACCCAGAGAGAGGCAGCTTATCATACAATACAGACTATAAAATTCACTAGTCATCCACTTCTCATTTCAATAGGGAGTAAGATTTCAAATCAAGGATAACCTATTGACACCCTAAAACTAATTTAGTGAGAAGGAGGGAGGGAGGGAGGAGGGAGAGAGGGAGGGAAATGGATACACAAACGATGAAATGGAAGTAGCAGTCATCTACGGAGTGAATTTGGATGGGTTTGGCTTTTTCTGTGTGTTTTTCAAAATTATATGGGGGGGGTGGAAGAGACACAATAACCATAGGAAAATGAATAAAATTAAGCATTATACAAGGTTTTAATTAAAAACAGAATATCCATCTAATATTGTTAACGTAAGCATATCATAGAGCTGAAAAAAAAATGTTGCTTTGTCGAGGCAGGGTTTTGTAGTATGGCCCAGACTGAACTGAAACACTATATTAGGCGATTCTCCTGCCTCAACCTCCAGAGTGCTGGTGTCATAGGTGCAGTGCCATCATGCTCAGTTGTCGTAGCAGTACAACTCACAACTAACATGGCTTCCCTAACAGTAGAGTAAATGAATCTACTCCAGGTACATAAGTGATGTCTGATAATGTTAACAAATGCCTGAGACTGATTCATGTTATACTTAAAAGATTTGTGGTTTTGGATTTTTTGGATATTCTAATTGTATATATGGTTCTCACTGACCTTTAACTAGTTACTCTCCTGCCGCATACTCCCTAGTGATGGAATTATAAGCATGTGTCATCACATTGACTCCTAACAGTGTTCTTTTAGAGGGTACAGCCTCCGCCCTCCCCAGACAGGGTTTCTCTGGGTAGCCCTGGCTATCCTGGAACTTGGTTTGTAGACCAGACGGTCCTTGAACTCAGAGATTCACTTGCCTCTGTCTCCTGAGTGCTGGGATTAAAGGCCTGCATCACTACCACCTGGCTAAAGGCACATACACACTCCACTAAGCAGGGCATGGAGGTGAACACATCTTTAATTGTAACAACTAGAGGCAGAGGAAGGAGGATCTGTGGGAGTTCAAGAACAGCCTAATCTACATAGCAAATTCCAGAATACATAGGACTACAAAGATTACATAGAGGCCTTTTCTCATAAAAGCAAAAATAAATTTAAAGAATTCACTGTCAACAGAGAAACCTGTTTTGAAAAACCAAAACCAAATCAAAATAAATTCACCGCCAGGCTGCTGACAAACACCTCTAATCCCAGCACTAAGGAAGCAGAGGCAGGGGGATCTCTTAAGTTTGAAGCTAGCCTGGTCTACTCAGTAAGTTCCAAATCAGTGGAACTCATTTAAACCCTGCCTTCATACATACTGATCTCTTGAAAAAACAACACACACACACATGCGTGCGCGCAAAAACAATGTTTCAGTACACACGTACATTTACTGTGTTTACTGTGGTATGAGTGTTATGCCTACATGAATGTATATGCATGCCTACACGGATGTAATGTGCTCCATGTAAGTGCCTGATGCCCTCAGATATCAGAACAGGGCCCTGGACACACTGAAACTGGAGTTATAGTTATGAGCATGGGGCCTGGGAACCAAACCGATGTTCAGGAGTAGTAAGCACTCTTAGGTGCTGGGCCACCACCACTGCCCCACGTTTGAATTCATCTCACATTCCTCTATTATTCGTCAGGATCCTAGGACCCTATACTATAGGTCCAATACACGGCCTAGATATGTAATATTTATATAGCAAAACTGCCTAGCAACACATTCCAAAAAACATGTCCCCATCCTTAAGTCACGGATCACTGCATTTCCATGTTTAGGACAATGCTAAGGTAACCCAGAAGTCATAGTGCAAATGACTTGTGAGGAATATTATGACATCAGAAGTTAATGATCTCACTTTCTCATAAGACACAGATGCTGATCCTACATTTATAAAACTTTGTCATTCACAAATTGCTTTTATATACTATATTTTAACAAACCCATTAAGTCCTGCAGGAGATTCCTGTATATAGGCTCTCTTGGCAGAAGAGAGTTAAGAACACCTGTCAGTACTGTGTCAAAGATGTAAAGTAAAAACCCACAGCACCATTCTTAGTGGTCACAGGTAAGCACTACCAGGGCCTCATCTAAAACGAAGGTCTCACCGTAACAGTCTAGTACATCCCCAGGAACTGATTTTGTTTCCTTACCCACAGAGCCACCAGTAGACAGCTGACAGAACTCAAACAAGCCATCAAATACTGGACAGTCCTCACCAACGTTGACTTGAAAGAAATAAGTAAAGGGTTAGTTTCCACAATTTCCTTCAGTTTGTAAATATTTATGAGCTGATGTGATAAAAAGCATTCAGAAGGCTTGGGTTCTAGTCTAGGTTAACTTCTTAGAGATCTAGGCTATCAATTATAATAAGCAATAATAATATTCACTTCAACTAGTCAGTGGGAAAATTAAGAGACCCCCCCTTTTAGAGACATGATCTCACTGTGTTCCACAAGCTGGTCTTGAACTCCTGGTTTAAGCTGTGCTGCTGCCTCAGCCTTCTGAGTAGCTAGAACTACTGCACACATAGCATTAGAAATCTTACAGAAGCATTTAGCGACTTGGAAAGTGCTGGAAAAGGTGCCTACACAACAGTGTTCATGGCATGCCGCTCACTAAGCCCTGTAATACCTGCTGCATTTATCCTCACATGTGCTTCTGGGGTAGAATTTGCTCCAATCCTATAAGTGGGGAAATGGGCTCAGAGAAGTGAACTGCTAATACTAGAGGCAAAATACAAGCCTCATGCTTTGCTGCCTGCCCTAAAGGACTGAGAAAAAGTATCCTGTTTTTTTCCAAAGTGCTTTCACATATACACTCTTATTTGAACCTTGAAACTCCAAGAATTTGACAAGACAGGACTCGAACCCACTGTGCACCAGAATGAGGACATGCAAAGGAGTTAAGTGACTTGCTGAAGGCTATATAACCAGGTAGTATCAAACTAGAATAGGAAGGATTTAGGTGTCTTGACCACCACAGTCCAGTGCTTTCTACTACACCCCCAAGTGACAAATCAAGTTATTTCAAGCCCATGAGGTAAAAGTACAAAGTAGGGCACATTGTAGAAACACATGCAAACACAAATGCAAATGCAGGACAGACAGGAAGCACACCTAGAGGGTGGAGTGTCAGAGCCCCAGCCTCTCCTCTCACAAACAAGGAAACTACTGAGGTCAGGGGGGCAGATGTGGGGCTACATCCCTATTCTCTTGCTCCACTCTTTTATTGATGGAGGTTCCCAAAGTAGAGCAAAAAGAATATGGGAAGGCCAGCCTGGATTACGGTAATATTGAGACACAGCTATTATAACCTGGCTAAGAAGGTAAAAGTGCTTGCTAAGTCAAGTGACCTGAGTTCCATCTGTAACCCACAGAAAGGTGGAAGGACTCAACTCCTCTTGCCTCTAGCCATACGCTGTAACATGCTCACATCCCCACCACATACACATAAAAACTATTAAAAAAAAAAAAAAAAAAGCTACTAACTCCAGTGCTACTGTAACTTGAAGAGTGCCCCAAGTCTGGTGCTTACTTAGAGAGTGGTAGGCTTTTCCTCACTTTCTTGGCAAACACTGGGAAAAGGCTATGCCAATAAGAACTTCGGTGCCTAGGGCCAGGTTATTTATCCAGGGGCAAATAAATCTGCACCCCTAGATTTTTTTTCCTTCCCTGAAAGAGCAGGTCGTGGTATCTGAATTTCCAAAAGGTGCCTTACACTACTTTGTGGGATATGACATTCCCTGACATACCATGGGAGGGAATGGGTGTTTTAGACATAAGAAGACTATCAACCATCAGGACCCAATACAACACACAGCTCACACAAGCCAGTCTGCTAATTTTTAGTTCAAGAAGACAAAGTGCTAAACACAGTTGACTCACACTTGTAATCTCAGGTCACGGTGGAAGGAGAATGACGAAAATTTCAATTTAGCTACATAGTTCAAGACCAGCCTGGACTATATGAGACTACTTCCTTTAAGAAAGCAGCATCTTGAGACAGAGCAAGCAGGGAGGGTCATGCCTGTAATATCAGCTCTTAAGAATGTCTCTGTTAGTGTGAGACCACACAGTACGTACCAACCAGGCCTAAATAGTATTAGACCCTATCTCAAACAACAACATAAGAGCATGTAGAAACCTGTATAACATTAAACACTGGGTTGGAGAAATGGCTCTTCCAGAGGTCCTGAGTTCAATTCCCAGCAACCACATGGTGGCTCACAGCCATTTGTAATGAGATCTGGTGCCCTCTTCTGGTCTTCAGGCATACATGGAGGCAGAATGCTGTATACATTAAACACTACTGGAACCCAAGTTACACCTGGCAATAGGGTCACAGAAAGGGGGAGGGGATCAAAAGAGAACCAGCAAAGTATAGAAACAAGAAGCTGTGACCAGGGGTTGTCAATTGTACTCATCATGTCTTCCTTCTTGGGCTGTGAGGAAACACGGGTATTCATTATTTTCGATAAATGTTTTTTTTGTTTGTTTGTTTTAAGACAAGTCTCACACTGTAGCCCACTCATTCACTAAGTTGCTAGGCTGGCCTTCAACTAGAGGCAGTCCTCTTACCTGGGTCCCTAACTTCAAGATTATAACCATGTGTATAACTAAACCCCATTGCCTTTTGTTATGGTTTTTTTCTTTCTTTCTTTTTTTTTTTGAGACAGAGTCTCACTGTGTAGCCCTGGAACTCCTGTATTTAAAATAATTTTTAGAACAGTTATTATACATAATACAATGTGCATATTATGCCAGGCAGTGGTGGCACATGCCTTTAATTCTGGCACTCAAGAGGCAGAGGCAGGCGGATCTCTGTGAGTTCAAGACCAGCCTGGTTTACAAGAGCTAGTTCCAGGACAACCTCCAAAGTCAGAGAAACCCTGCCTTGAAAAACAAAAACAAAACAAAAAAAATTCAATGTGTATATTACAAAAAATAGATGTTATAGCATACTGTTTAGAGGATGACAGAAAAAAAATCTGCTAATGTTCAGTACAAATGCATTCTTTTTTTTTTTTTTTGGTTTTTCGAGACAGGGTTTCTCTGTGTAGTTTTGGAGCCTATTCTGGCACTCGCTCTGGAGACCAGGCTGGCCTTGAACTCACAGAGAGCCAGCCACCTGCCTGAGTGCTGGGATTAAAGGCGAGCACCACCAATGCCCGGCTGCATTCTTTGTTGTTATACAAGGTTCTACTCCATATCCCAAGTTAGCCTTGAAGACCCATCTTCCTGCCTCAGTCTCCCAAGTGCTATGAATTTTTTAAAGAGTGGTTAACAGAGTCACACATATGGGATGTAGGGACAAGAGTCTGGAGTTTCCTTTTTACCCCTGCTACCTTGCATGTAATTCTGAGAAAACGTTTTACCTCCTGGATCAGTCTGCATAACAGACAATGTGCCAAACCCTTCAATCTTTTTCATCACTTTTTTACCACAAGTTCCATGTTGGGACTGTATGCTCCAGAAATTATATTTATTTAGGTTCTCATTTTGATTTATAAAATAAGAGCAAAGCAGAGCATCTGATCAAGGTTCTCAAAGTCTCAAAATGGGCTTTTATGTGCACCAAGAGTATATATAAACTCCCTAGGTTAGATACCATTAAACATTACTACTAACGAGCTCATAGGTTTTGCTTCCTGCGTTGGTAGGCATTTCAGAAAGCACTTCACTAATGACATCTAATGTCTTTACTTTGATTCCTAAAATACTATGAACCAAGTCTAAGGATTCACAAGGTTGAAACCTTCATCCTATCCACCTTTCATTTTTTAAGCTTAATTTTGATTTTTAGTTTGTGAGTACTTGGGTACATGTATGAATGTGTACCATGTGTGTACAGTGCCCACAGAGGCCAGAAGAGGGCATCAGATCACCTGGAACAGATGGCTATCAGCCACTATGAAGGTGCTAGGAATCAAACCTAGGTCCTCTGGAAAAGCAGCCAGTGCTATAACCACTGAGTCATATGTCCAGCCCTGCCCACCTTCATTTTTAATGAGAAAATTACAGACCTACACATTTTAACAAACAACTTTCTAATTTCTAAGAAACCAGAATACTGGCACAGAACCTGTATGTTCCCAAAAGCCTTGTATTTTGTCTGACTTGAAAGATTTGTGAATTGCAGAGATGTCACATAATACCAAAAGCTATTGTTCCTTCTAGGTAGGTACTATGAATGCAATACCTCAAATATAAAATAGGGAAGGTCATCCTCAGAGAGACTTGAAGACTTGGTCAAGATACAAGCAGGAGAGATGGCTCAGTGGGTAAAAACACTTGCCATAAAAGCCTACGACTTGAGTTCAATCCTGGGAACCCATGACAGGAGAGAACCTACTCTCCAAAGCTGTCCTCTGACCTTCACACCTGCAATCGTCACACATAGCCCCACCACCCACCAAAACACATGTATAGTTAAAACAAAAAGGGACACAAAGGGAGAGGTGAGCAGCTCAGTGGTACAGCACTTGCCCGGCAAGCCTGAGACTCTGGTTCAGCACAGCCACACCCACCCTAAATGAGCACAGTTTCACCCACGAACACACAGACAACCAAGTGGAATAGGTGGTAGTTGAGCATTCAAACCAAGACACGAAATCTCAGGACCATCAAGAAAGCTCAACAAAAAGCAAGCCTGATAACCTGATTGTGATTCCCCAGACACAATAACATGGTAGGAAAGGTTCAACTTTTAAGTTGCCCTCTGACTCCCACATTTGCATAAACACATGAAAATTAAAAGCTTAGGGGAAAAAAAGAAAGCTCATTTTCTTCCTGTGATACAGGCTGCTTCTCTATTGAGAACCTGTATTTGACAACTGAGCTTGGTCCTATTGTCAATGTTTCATGGAAACCCCTCCAATCATCTGCAGGTAAGGAACGAGCTGATCTCCACGAAGTCAGCAAGATTGTCAATTCAGAAAGCAAACACTTCCACCACAAAAAAGATTCAGATGTGACAATGTAGTCCCAAATTTGAACAATGCTTTCCATGGCTAGAAGCAATCACAATTCCTATAAAGGAGGTATGGCTTGTGAGATGGGATGAGCTCTGCTGTTTCAGATCCCGGGAGGGGGGAAGGGGTGGAGTCACCTCATCTCAAAGATCATCTATCTAGTCTGTCCTTTGCGGCCTCTAAATTCTAAATACAAAGTTAGAGCAAATACAACTAGACAGGAATCAGAAGCCACACAGCTCACCCTAAACAGAAATCTTAGGAGAAGTGCCCTGCACAGTTAGCTAAGAATAAACCAGTGTCTACTGTCTGCTTCTAAGTCAGTGCCCTTCATATTACAGTTACGGTATACCTGGGACATCACTGTAACCCTAACTGGAAAAAGTCCAACTCTACTATTTAGGATCAGGAGATAAGGAAAACCAGACAAGAAAATGAATACACTGGTACTTTGGGGGAACAAGACAAATCAGCTGTTAACTAAATGGGGGCCAAAGGTAGGTAGGCCTCCCCATGGAAAGAGAAATCCAATGTGGAGTTTTAGAGTGGGGTGGGGATGGAACATACTTACATCTCTGCATCTGCTTGCTGTACTCAGACATATTGTCTGGGCGAATGGAACGCAAGAACTTAATGTAGTCATCACTGTGGTACTTAGTCATCTCCTCAGCATTGGCTTTGTGAGGACGCTAAAGAGTAAAGGGAGAAAGGCAAGTTAGCCTTGATTGGTGTCAGTCTTCACTCTTGTAGCTGAGTCTCTTGTATTTTCTCCCAGCACCTGTCTGCTTCTCTGTGCAGCACCTTTCCCATTACAGTTAGTCAGGTGCTGGACAAACTAATTTGTAAAACTAAGTGCCTTATAAATGATTACTTACTTATTATTCAATAACACGTAGTCAAGAGACAAAAGGCACCAGGAATTCAAGAAAAGGTTGACTCAAGATGATTAAAATATCTTGGAATTTTGTTGTATATATATATTTTTTTTTTAAAGACTGGATTTTTTTTTTTAAAGAGACAACTTTTTTTAAAAGATTTTATTTATTTATTATGCATACAACATTCTGCTTCCATGTATACCTGCACACCAGAAGAGGGCACCAGATCTCATTATGGATGGTTGTGAGCCACCATGTTGTTTCTGGGAATTGAACTCAGACCTCTGGAAGAGCAGTCAATGCTCTCAACCTCTGAGCCATCTCTCCAGCCCCTGTTTTTATTTTTTTAAGACAGGACTCATTATGTAGGGTGGTCTGGCACTCACTATGTAGTTGCCCTTGAGATCCATCTGCCTCCTGGGTGCTGAGATTAAAGATGGAAGCCTGGTTTCAGACAGAATTTTTCTGTGTAGTCCTGGCTTCCAGGATCTTGCTCTGGAGACCAGGCTGGCCTTGAATTTAGAGATAGGCCGGTCTCAACTGAGTATGCTGATAGAAACCTCTACAACAGCACTCAAGAAGACTAGACAGAGGTTAGGACACACGACATAGTTCAAGGGCAGCTTGGGGTGTGTAGACCATCTCAAAAACACACCCCAGGCTGCCCTTAATCTAGAGTTAAGAACAGACTGGTCTATGGAGAAGTTCCAGGCCAGCCAGGGCTATACAGAAAAGCCTGCATGAGAGGGGGAAACAAGACTCGCTTCTCCCTATCCCTGAGAGAAGGATCACCTAGAAAGACAGCCCTCTTCTTTGTCGTTTCCACAACTAACATTTATTGTTTAGTCTGTGTCCATCATGTGCACAAAAGTTCAAGTTCATAGTATTGCAGTAGAATTTTTCAAATTACAACAGAAAAGGTTACACTGGTGGTACACTTGACTGGAAACCCAAGTACCTAACTCTAGGCACTATTTTGAACCTCATTTAATCCAAAAACACCCACAGGTCAGACAGAGTAACTCATATTTGGAATCACAGGACTCAGGAGACTAGGGCAAGAGAGGGAGATCAAGTCCAGTCAGGTCACATATCAAGTTCCAGGCCATTGGAAGCTACACAGAAAATCATTCCTTAAAATCAAAGACAGCCATAGTGAAAAGCAAGACCAAGGGTTGTGTTTTTTTTGTTTTGATTTTTACATTTAAGTTTATTGTGTATATAGGCTTGTGAGTGCATAGTGCACAAGTGGAGGTCAGAGAACAACCTACAGGACTCGGGTGTCACCTTCCACTATGTGGGTTCTGGGGACTGAACTCAGATCCTCAGGCTCAGCAACAAATACTCTTACTCAGTGACCTATTCTGTGAGGGGTCCACAAACTGTGTTATAAAAATTAAGCCCTTTACCCTCTTCAAAATACCAGCAAAGCTCATTTTGGCTATGGCTTCTAAGATACCACCGAAATCCTAACTCCATTTTGGTCTGTGTGCTGAGCTGAACACTCCCAATTATTTTTTTCTGAGACAGGGTCTCACTCTGTAGCTCTAGCTGTCATAGAACTCATTCTGTAGACCATGCTAGCCTTGGAATGACAAGACTAGTCTGCCTCTGCCTCCCAAGTGCTGAGATTAAAAGCATGCACTACTATGCCTAGCTGAAGGCTCACACTTTTAATAGGTTCCCAACCAGCTCTACTACCTAGGAATCCTTGAAAAAATTTAAATTCAGTTAGATTACACCGTTTCTTGTTGCATGCTCAGCAGCACTTAAGTTCACTTTCAGAATTTCTTCTAACATTTCTGTTAATGAACCCAATATCCTTACAGAGTAAATGTCTGTGGACGCACGCACGCACGCACGCACGCACTCACGAACACACACACACACACACACACACACACACACACACACACACACACAAGGAGAGGTGGCTCAGACAATTCTAGTATTTCAAAGGCTGAGACTGGAGGATCATGTTGAAGGTTGAAGGCCAGTCTATGTTACATAATGATTTCAGGATAGCAAGATCTTATTTCAAAAAAGAGGGAAAAGGGGCGCAATGGAGAGATTGCTGAGGCAACTTGCCGGGTGTTGGTGGCGCATGCCTTTAATCCCAGTACTCGGGAGGCAGAGGCAGGTGGATCTCTGTGAGTTCGAGACCAGCCTGGTCTACAAGAGCTAGTTCCAGGACAGTCTCCAAAGCCACAGAGAAACCCTGTCACGAGAAGAAGGAAAAAAAAACAAACAAAAAAAAAACACTGTCTGCTCATATAGAGGACCAGGATTCTGTTCCTAGCACCCACCTGGCTACTCACAACTGTAACTCCAGTTCTAGATCTGACACCCTCTTCTGGCCTAAATGGGAACTGCATGACTCACAGGCATACATACAGGCAAAACAAAAACACCCATACAAATAAAATATAATATAGAACCAGGTATTGCTGGCATATACCTTTAATTCCAGCACTGGGGAGGCAGAGGCAGGTGGATCTTTGAGTTCAAGTCCCAGCTCCTACATAGTGTCTTACAACCTCCTATAATTCCAGTTCAATGGTATCCAATACTCTCTTCTGACTCCCATGGGCACTACGCATGCTCACATATACACAGAAAAAAAGTAAAGAAGAGAGAGAATAAAAAAGGGGCCCTACGAAGGAAGCCTAGAAATATGAAAGTTAGTATCTAATGGAAGAGAAAACAAGGATTCTTAATTTAGTGACCAGGAAAGTGGCTGGCTATAATGCAAAGAATTCTGGGAAGGTCCTGGGTTAAGTGTAGAAAGGATTCTGTCCCTCTCAGCTACAGAAACCTACAGAAACAGGTCAGAGATGAACAGCAGCTTGTCTGCAATTTGGCTAAAGCTTCTTTTAGGAGTGAGTCCTAAAGCTATCAGTCAGGACAGAAACTGAAATGGCTCTGTGCTTTGGGGAAAGAAATGCACAGGTCATAGACAAGAGAAAGGAACGACAGAAAAGAAAATTATGGGAGAACAAACCCAAAGACTCACACCAACAGAGGCAGAGCTGGAGGATAAAAAATAAACAAACAAATAAATAAATAATCACATTATGGAAGACAAAGTCTACAGATTTGAGAAGGAAACTGTATATATCCATATCGGACAGCTCATAAACACATCTAACTTTACTTCCCACCTCCAGGGGATTAAATGCTCTCTTCTGGCCTTACTACACACCTGCACGCATGCACTTCTAGACACACAGAGACAAACCATTAAAAAAATAGAGGCTGGAGAGATGGCTCACCAATTAAGAGCACTGGCTGTTCTTCAGAAAAGCCGGATTCAATTCCCAGCACCCATAAGGTATCTCACAACTTCCTGTAACTCCAGTTTCAAAAGAATTAGATGCCCTGTTTTATCACTGGTATAGACATACATGCAGGCAAAACACACACACATACAAATAAGCTGATGTTTTATTTTGTTTGGTTTTTTGAGACAAGGTTTTTCTGTGGCTTTGGAGGCTGTCCTGAAACTAACTCTTGTAGACCAGGCTGGTCTCGAACTCACAGAGATCCCCCTGCCTCTGCCTCCCCAGTGTTGGGATTAAAGGGGCCACCCAAATCAAAAAACTCTCTCTCTCTCTCTCTCTCTCTCTCTCTCTCTCTCTCTCTCTCTCTCTCTCTTGGTTTTTCAAGACAGGGTTTCTCTGTGTAGCTTTGGAGCCTATCCTGGCACTTGCTCTGGAGACCAGACTGGCCTTGAACTCACAGAGATCCACCTACCTCTGCCTCCCGAGTACTGGGATTAAAGGCGTGTGCCACCAACACCCGGCTGATGTTTTTAATCTTAAAACAAAAGAATGCCATACAGAAAGTTATCTCCAGAAGATCTCCAGGCAGACATGGTGGCACATCTATAATTCTAGCACTCAGAAGAAGCAGGTTAATTTCCCTGAGTTCAAGGCCAGCCTGATCTACATAGCAATTTCCAGGCCAAACAGGACTATATAAGTTCTTGCCTCAAAAAAATATCGGCTATGGCAGTTCCTGCTCGTTACCTCCCAATTAGCTACTCTTTCTCTTCATCCTTGGAAATAGATACCAATTTGTTTGGGTGTTAATAAACACAACCCAAGAGAACAAATCACAAGATCCATTAATGCCAGAAGATAGCTAGAAGATGGCAAATGGTCAAACGACAGAAAGGGAATTCTGCTAAGAAATTTCTAGAAAAGATTTTTCTCTCCTTAATAAAGGAGGGACTAGGATGTAGCTCAATTGGAGTAGCACTTTCCTAGCATGCACAAGGCTCCAGCACCACACACACTGGGTGTATTCCCACATGCTTGGTTCCCAGCACTTGGGAGATGGAGACAGGAGGAAATCAACAGTTGAAGGCCATCTTCCTGTTCTCAGGTGTCTCCTCTGGCTCTGAAAACACAAAGGCATTTGGGAAAGAAGACTCATCTACTTTCAGTCTCTGAAATGCTAAGGATGTTGTTATTGCTAAATTACTCAAGCTGGGAAGACCACCATTAATAGTCAACTGTAAGCCATAAAGTAGCATGGGTCCTGAATCTGTCTTCCTCATTCTATTGTTGGGATAACCCCAAAGGGAACTGGCCTTGTCATTTCTGTTGTTTGTTCGATTTGTAAATTATACTTTATTTTATTTTTGAGACAAGGGTCTCACTATGTAATCTTGGCTAGCCTGGAACTCTCTATGTAGAAAAGGTTGGCCTTGAACTCACAGAGACCATCATCATCTTGCACTACATAGCAAGTTGGAAACCAATATGTATTTGGGAGGCTGAGAGCAACAAGACCACCTAAGGTTGGGGATAGTTAGGCTACATACACAACAAAACCCTGCCTATAAAACCAAAAGAAAACAAAAAGCTTTCCATTTGTTCCTTACCGCCTCCAGAAGAGGTTAAACTAAGAACTGAGCCAAATTTAGTCTACAGATATATTGGTGTGTTTTGCTTGCACTGCTGCTAAAAAATAAAGACAAGTATGGGGACTATAGCCTATGCATAAGGTTCTAAGTTTTCACCAACAAAAAATGAAAACGAAGACAAAAACCTTGAGCCAACATTTTAAACTTAGGAGATATTATATAATCCAAAGTTCCAGTTTTTCTTTTAAAATTGGAAGCTCAGACAAAATTAGTTAGAGCTGTATCTGGAAAGGAGACATGGGTTTACACTGAGGCTGGGGATGTAGCTCAGCAACAAGAGTCCTCTAGCATACTAGGACAAAGACCTGTGTTCAAGCGCCTCAGTACTGCATAAACATGTAATTCCAGGCCTTTAAACCCAGCACACAGACAGGAAGATCTCAAAAGAAAAGAAAAAAAAAATCTATCTGCCAAATAATAGCCACTGAGTGAATGAGCACTGGGAAAGGAAGACAAAGAGTACACACAGGGACCAGCACTGATGAGGTTAGGCAGGGCCAGTAACTCACATAGATTTCCATTTTTCGGTAGAGACCATAGTTGAGCAGCAAATTGTGAGTCATGCGGATTCGGTGAGGCTTCATTGGGTGGCCTTGTCCATAATAGTAGTTTCCAACATCACCTGAAGAAGAGAGGTATGGTTTTATTTTGGTTAGTTAGGTTTATTGAGATGGGTTTTCTCTGTGTAGCATTGACGGTGCTGGAACTCACTCTCTAGACCAGAATGCTGGTATTAAAAGTGTGAACCACCACTTGCAAATAACACATATCAGTGCAGCTGTCTGTGGAGACAGTCAATCCCCTGTGAAATGCCTGATGTGGGTGCTGGGAATTGAACCTGGGTCCTCAGAAAGAGCAGCCAGTGCTCTAACTGCAGAGCCATCTCTCCAGCCCTGAGAAAAGAGTCTTTAATTACATAGTTAAGCACTCTGCCAGGAAAACTCAGCAAACTCTAAGAATACTATTATTCATTTCTAATTTCCATGATTCATTCTCACCTTGAATAAGAGTAAATTCTGGGGACCTGCAGAAGTTAACACTTACCAGTGAGTCCAGTCTATTTTCTCCTTCAAAAATATAGGCACTCCCTGGGCTATGGTGGCGCACACCTTTAATACCAGCACTCAGGAGGCAGAGGCAGGTGGATCTCTGTGAATTTGAGGCCAGTCTGGTCTACAGAGTGAGTTCCAGGACAGGCTCCATAGGCTACAGAAAAACCTTGTCTCAAAAAACAAATAAAAACAAAAGAAAGAAAGCAGGCTCAGTGGTGGTGGCCTATGCCTTTAATTCCAGTACTCAGGAAGCAGAGACAGGTAGATCTCTGAGTTTGAGGCCAACCTGATCTACAGAATCTAGAGTGCGTTCTAGGACAGCCAAAACCATCCTGAAACACACACACACACACACACTATCACTCACACAAAGGGCTTGCCCCAGGTGTACCAAGTAAGTTCCAATAAAATAAAACAAAAAGAAATCAGGCTGAGCAAGGCATGTAGAACGAGCCAGCAAGGAACACCCCACCATGGCCTCTCCATTAGCTCCTGCCTCTAGGTTCTTGCCCTATTTGAGTTCTGGTCGGGAATTCCTTCAGTGATAGACTGTAGGGAGACATTGTAGCCCCACCTCCTAGTAGCTCGGAAAGGTGTGTGGGAACAAGCCCATAAGGGCGTGATCAGGGGAGGTCTAAAGGTGACAAGGTGGGGGGTGTAGTGGTGGTGGTGTATATCTTCTTCTCTGGCCTGGCTGCCCCAGGCATGCTTTGGCTGGTGTTTATTTGAATAAAGAAACCTTAGCCTTGCGGACTGCGGATCGGATCGATCTCTTCAACAGACTACAATTAAACCCTTTCCTCCCAACTTGCTTTTTTGGTCACAGCAATAGAAACCCTAACTAAGACTCTGCCTTTCTACCTTCATCTGCTGCTGCCCACCATCACCCTGGTGAGTAGTTACTATATGGCAAAATAATGCCGAGAAAAACCAGGTATGGTTATCTATACCCGTAATCCTTGCGCCTAGGAGACTGAGGTTGGCCAGAAAGCTAGCCGGATATATGGTGAGACAGCCTCAAAAACAGCAACATCGACGGGCGGTGGTGGCACACGCCTTTAATCCCAGCACTCGGGAGGCAGAGGCAGGCGGATCTATGTGAGTTCAAGACCAGCCTGGTCTACAAGAGCTGGACGGCCTCTAAAGCCAGAGAAACCCTGTCTCAAAAAACCAAAAACAAACAAACAAACAAACAAACAAACAAAAACCAGCAGCAGCACTCAGCAAGCAGAGGCAGGTGGCTCTCTATGGATCGTCTATAGAGAGAGTTCCAGGACAGCCAAGGTAGGCAGAAAGACCCTGTCTCAAAATAACATAAAATAAAATGTGTTCTTGCTAATGTGCATGTATCACATAGCACACATGGAGGTCAGGGGTCAACTTCTAGGAGTCAGTTCTTTCTTTCCACTTTCACACAAGCTCTAGATATCAAACTCAGGTCATCAGGTTTTTGTGGCAAGCACTTTTACTTGCTTTTTAAATATTTTTCTGAAACAGGACCTTACCATGTAGTCCAGGTTGGTTAAAGACTCATTATTGTCCTATCTCAGCTTCCTGACTGCTGGGATTATGGGTTTATGCTACCACACCCAGTTTGGTTATCTTTTCTTCTGATGAACTATATGCTACAAAGACTAGCTCAGGCCCCAAACACTTCATGGATCCATGTGACTGATCTTTGTCTCTAAAAGAAATCTACATAAGCCAGGCGGTGGCAGGCAAATCTCTGTGAGTTCGAGACCAGCCTGGTCTACAAGCGCTAGTTCCAGGACAGCCTCCAAAGCCAAAGAGAAACCCTGTCTTGAAGCCCCTACTCCCCTCAAAAAACAAAAAAATCTATATAAAGCACTTCACTCATTTCATTTTGCTTTCACATACTTATTTATATTTGAAGGCAAGGACATTCATAAGGCTCAATAAGCAAACAATGAATCACACTGAAACTCATGAAAATTAAGTGCCTGACTAAGATCACAGCTAAGGACTGATCTAGAAGTCAATTCTGATTCCAAATCTAGAACACAAAAAGACACCTCAGGTTTTTGGGTCTCCATTTAATCTGAGGAGTTCTGTGAAAACAGGAATAAGAGGGGAGGGGAGTTCAAGGCCAGGCTGCACTACAGAGTAAGACCCTGTCTCTAGGGGGCTGGAGAGATGGCTCAGCTATTAAGAGCACTGACTGTTCTTCCAGAGGTCCTGAGTTCAATTCCCAGCAACCACATGGTGGCTCACAACCACCTTGAATGAGATCTGGTGCCCTCTGCTGGCACGCAGGCAGAACACTGTATACGTAATAAATAAAATCTTAAAAAAAAAAAAAAAGACCCTGTCTCTAACTAGACACACAGATGGATGACTACGTGGGACTATGTGGTAGGAAGTCCTTAAACAGTGTTCCAAACTCAAGTGGTCATTCTGTTGTTTTGAGACAGGGTGTCACTATATTGCTGAGCTTGAATTTTTGGCAATCTTTCTGGTTCAGTCTCCCAAGTATAAAATTACAGGCTCAAGCCACCACACCCAGTTAAAGGTTTTTAATCAGGCTGCTTTATAAAAAGTAGTTCTTTTTGCTGGTCCTAGTGGCACACACCTTTAATCCAAATACTTAGAAGGCAGAGGCAGGCAGTTCTCTGAGTTAGAGGCCAGCCTCTTCTCACAGTGAATTCCAGGCCAGCCAAAACTACAACAAACAAAATTCCTTCTATTTAGACACTAACATTTTTCTTTCAAAAGGAAAACTGGATTGGAACATGGTGGGCATGCTTTTAGTCACAGCACTTGGGAGGCAGAGACAGTCTACACATCGAGTTCCATACAGACTCCAAAAGCTACCTCAAAAAAAAAAAAAAAAAAAAAAAAAAAAAAAAAGGAAAACTGAGGATCAAATCAAGAGAATCATGTACACCAAATGTTCATTACTGTTCTAGCTGACCCAAACTTCTGCCATTATAGTTTTTTAGGAAAGTGAATCTCTTGAGCTTGAGGCCAGCCTGGTCTTCATAGTGAGTTCCAGGAGAGCCAGGGCTACATAGGAGAAACCCTGTCTCAAAAAAAGAAAGAAAAGAAAAATTGGCCTATAAAAGGTAAAGGGACCTGCCAATTACTGTAAATCTGACAAGCAGAGCCAAATCTGAGTCCCACCAGTAAATTCATGCATCTAGTCCCTTCTCTAAGAATGGAGTCCTTCTACTTTTCTCCCGGCTCCCATTTCACAACTGCTCAAGTTCCTATAATTCACCTGTCCTGTATCACTTTCATGAAAGGAATGTTCCTGTATTCACTGCATTGCGCAGGGTAGATTGAAATGCCAAGGTCTTCCTGCCTCGGCCTCGGCTAACATTACAGGCTGTGCTTACCTCACCTAAAGGACTCCCTACACTTTCTCCCTGTCCTCTACCCTTCCAACTCACCTACATGACAGCCTCTCCCTCTCCCATACCCCCTCATACCTGTGTAGACTTTGGCTTCTAGCTCATCTGTCTCCTCCACAACTATCACTAACAGCCCCTTTTCTATGTCTTCAACTTCTTTATTTTATGTAAAGACTCTGTGTTTTGTTTTTCTAGACAGGGTTTCTCTTCATGGCATTGGATGTCCTGGAACTCTCTTTGTAGACCACGCTGGCTTGAACTCAAAGAGATCCACCTGCCTCTGCCTTCCACTGCTGGGACTGAAGGCACTTTCGACCACTGCCCAGCTTATAAAGACTCTTCCAAGGCTACAAAACAAGAGTTTATCTCAAAAATGGGTGTGGTGGTGCATATCTTTAATGTCAGCACTCTCAAAGTGGAGACAGGTGGATCACTTTTGGTTCCACCCACACCAGGCTACACAGCAGGACCCTGTCTCAAAAATAAGTGATTTCAAGCTAAAGTATCCTTTTTACTTCTCCACTTATTCTGGATCTATGGCAATCTAGCTTTTGCCCCAATCTTTGCCAGCTCATCTCCACTCTCTGTCCTTCGGTTCTGTAACTCAACACTTTCTGTGCACTTACTTTTCTATGTATTCTTTGTCCACTTTTTAAAATCTTTTTTCAGCCAGGTTGGTGGTGGCCACACATTTTTGCTCTCAGCACTCAGGAGCAGATCTCTGTGAGTTCAAGGTCAGCCTGATCTACATAGTTCTATGACAGCTAAGGCTACACAGAGAAACCCAGTCTTTAAAAAAAACAAAATAGCTGGGCAGTGGTGGCATACTCTGGAGGTAGAGAGGCAGGTGAATCTCTGTGAAACAGCATGTGGGTCTTGGGAATTGACAAATCCTCAGTACAAAGTATTCTAAAACTGCTGAACCATTTATTCAGTCACCCTATTTTAATTATGTGTGTGTTGTGTATGTGTGTACACATGAGTACAGGTGCCTGTGGTAGCCAGAAGAGGGTGCAGAATCCCCTGCAGCTGGAGTAACAGGCATCTGTGAGCCACCCAACATGGGTGCTAGTAACTGAAATGGTCCTTTGCAAGAGCAGTATGCACTATTAAATGCTAAGTCCTATCTCCAAGGCCCTCCTTCCTTCATTTAACCAACAAATACTTATTTAACATCTACTATTGAAAATTGAAAGGGAGGAGAAATTATGTAATCCTATTATAGTCTCAAAAGAAAAAAATCTTAAGTCAATTATGAGCCACCCAACATTTTAGGAACCAGGGATACAGAGATTTTTCTAAGATTATCTACAAGAAACAAAAAAACATTTCTGGGTGGTGGTGGTGCATGCCTGTAATCCCAGCACTTGGGAGGCAGAGGCAGGAGATCTCTGAGTTCCAGGCCAGCCAAGGCTATACAGGGAAACCCTATGGGGGGGGGTTCAAAAAAACAAAAAGAGGGGGGCTGGAGAGATGGCTTAGAGGTTAAGAGCAATGGCTGCTCTTCCAAAGAACTGGAGTTCAATTCCCAGCACTCACAGCTGTCTGTAACTCCAGTTCGAGGGGATCTGGAATCTTCACATACATGCAGGCAAAACACCAATGCAAACAAAACAAAACAAAAAACACAAAAACTGGCTGCTAAGCATGCTGGCCTATCTGGAGGCAGAGGCAATCTGATTTCTTAAGAGTTCAAAGCCAGACTGCTCTACAAAGTGAGTTCGAGGGCAGCCAGGGCCACAGAGAAACTTTACTTCAAAAACAAAACAAAACAGAAAAAATAGAAACAAGAACTATCTAAGGTATGTCCACTGGGTAAGACTGAACCAGGAATGTGGCTAACAGTGGAAAATGAACCATCAGGGCCACTGGATGTTCTTAGGTGACTTCTTTCGAAATAAAACTGGCCAGGCGTATGTTGGGCTTTAATCCCAGCACTTGGGAGGCAGAGGCAGGCAGATCTCTGAGTTCGAGACCAGCCTGGTCTACAGAGTGAGTTCCAGGACAGCCTCCAAAGCAATACAGAGAAACCCTGTCTCAAGAGAGAAGGAAGAAAAAAACAAAACAAAACAAAACAAAACAAAAACCTGGCCAGGCGTGGTAGCACACACCCTTAATCCCAGCACTCCAGGCAAAGGCAGAGTAGGTTGAATATCTCTGAGTGGGAGGCAAGCCTGGTCTACAAAAGTGAGTTCCAGAACAGCCAGGGCTACATAGAGCCTCTGTTTCAAAAAAATAAAATAAATAAAAATAATAATTTCAAAACAGTTTCTTCACTCTCTACAACCTGAGTGATCACATCCTTTTCTAAATTAACTATCTGCATTATTTTATACTGACAATTACCAAAAATAACTGTCTTCTAAACTTCAGATCTAAATGGCTGGCTGGCTAGATGTCCCCTAAACAACTCAAAACAATTATTCCTAAAACACGGAAACCAAAGCTAGACAAAGTAGTGCAGGCCTAGAGTCAGCAATCTGAGAGATGAGGAAGAATCTTAGTTCAAGACCAGTCGAAGCTTCTTAGTGAGATCCTTTCTCAAATGAAGGCGCTGTCCCCTTTACCAGGTTGTTACCTCGACTTCCCTGGGCCTGGTGAGCCACTCCAGTTCTAGGATCCTAAGCACTGACACACACCTATCTGCTCGTTCAGCACGGGCTGAGGCCTCTTCTCTGTGTTCTCCAACTCTGAACATCCCCCTGATCCCAGCACTTACACAGAAAGGTACTTGTGACATTGTCTAGCTCCCCCTTCAGACGGGAACTCAAGACAGGAAATGTGACTCGATGAGCCCTCCAGCCCCAACAGAAACACAACCCCGAACAGAATAAGCTGCTCCATACTGGCTCAATGAAAAGTCCGTTTAACAAGTTGCATCTTTCCCCCGGCATCCCCGGGGAGCCCCATTTCCCAACTAGCAACTGCAGGCCCTACTCACAGACTTGGGGAGTGAGGTGGGGGAGGGGAGGGGAAGCGGGTGGCCAGCCCTGAAGAACTCACCAAAAAAAAAAACGACAAGGGACAGTGAAAGACCTTTGTATTCTCAGCAGCAGAAGATATCCTGGCAAACCGTCTCCACCATACTACGCCCCCCACCCCCCGCGGCAGGCTCAGCCTTCCCCCCGAGGAGTCCCACTCCCACTTCTTCACGTCGGATTCCCTGAAGAGACCTTCCCCCTCACCGAGATTACCCCCGGCTACCCCTTCCACGACCCCCATTCCCGGCCTCAGCCTTGAGAATTCGTCTCCTCAACCTCCTCCTTCAGCCTCGACTTCCCTCAACCGCCCCCTCAGCCTCGGCCTCCTCGCAGGCTCCTCCCTCAGTCGCGACCTCTTCCCAGCCTCCTCGCCCTGTCTTCCCCCAACGCCCGGCCCCCGCCGCCAGGCCGCCGCTCACCGTCGTAGTAATAACAGACTTTCCTCTTGGTGCCCTGAGTCTGCGCCATCTTGCTCACCGCCCGGCCCTCCCGTCAGTCTGTCCGCCCGCCCGCCCGCTCGCGGCTCCTCAAGGCGTCCGACCCGGGGGAGGAGCCAGCCCCGCCGCCCCGCCCTCCCATTCCGGGATCACCTATAGCAGGACAGCCCGGGCGCCACTGCAACCAATCAGCTTGCGCGGGGCCGGGCCCGGAACTCGGCGTGGGGCAAGGGCAGCCCGGAGAAGCCGCCGCGGGCCCCCTGGGCCTGTACCAAAGTCCGCCGCGGAGGGGTGGGGGAGGCCGGGGGGCCGTACCATCAAGTCCCGAGGGAGGGAGTCGGCTCCGCGAACTCTGGAGCCCCGCTTCACGGTTCGGAGCGTGTGTAAGCCTCGGGGGCCAGCTTTCTTACTTTACCGAGAATACGCTGAGGCTTCCCAGGGGAAAAGACTTGCACAAGGTCACTCAGCTAAACGAACAGGTTGGATCTGGAAAGAGAAATAAATGATAAATGAAGAAATAAATGAAAATAGCCAGAGGCCTACTGTAGTGGGTGGGGCAAGAGCTTTTCATGTTCATAAACTATGATGATCCGCCTTTAAAAAAAAACAAAAAAAAAAAACTCCATTTTAATTGGGCGTTGGTGGCGCATACCTTTAATCCCAGCAGAGGTAGGCAGATATCTTTGAGTTCGAGACCAGCCTGGTCTACAAGAGCTAGTTCCAGGACAGCCTCCAAAGCCAGAGGGAAACCCTGTCTCGAAAAACCAAACCAAACCAAAACAAAACAAAACAAAACTCCATTTTAATTGGGCGTGGCTGCGCATACCCCTAACCCCAGCACTGGAGAGGCAGAGGCAGGCTTGGATCTCTATAAATTGAGGCCAGCCTGGTCTACACACTGAAACCCTGTCTCAAAAAACACCCCTCACCGCACCCCCTAGTAAGCAAGTAAGGCTGAAGAAGTTAAGATCTTTGTGAGTTACTCAATGCTACAAATTAAATTCATTTCCAATTATATTGTTTTGTTTTGTTTTGTTTTTGAGACAGGGTTTCTCTGTGTGGCTTTGGAGGCTGTCCTGGAACTCTCCCTGTAGACCAGGCTGGCCTTGAACTCACAGTGATCTGCCTGCCTCTGCCTCCTGAGAAACTCTATCTTGAAAAAGAAAAAACAAAAAAAGAGGTGGGGTTGAGGCTTGCACCACCAGCATGGTCAGCCCTTCTTTATATAGGGCTAATCTTACTCCGTTGGGGATTTCCTTCAGGCCTTTAGAAATAAGGAAACAGCAAAGGGCAAAGAAACAGACCTATTTCATTTCTGTGTTGCTGCTTCCCTACTGGCTTTAGGTGGATCTACTTACCCTTTGTAGGACTCCATTTTCATCTTTACAGTATGGAGAGAATAAGATCCCAAAATGTATCAGCTCCGGGCCACACATGGTACCTACTATGGAATGAGAATCGTGGACCTTGAATCATAAATGTGAGATGTAGAACAAGGCTTACAACCTTAGTTGCCCACAGAGCTCAGGTGGGTGGCATAAATGCATGTGTTTATATTCTTATGACTCAGATATTGTTTGTTTGCATATTTTAAAACTTGGAGTTTTTTATTGGGCTGTCAAGGCACAGGCCTTTAATCCCAGCACTCAGGAAGCAGAGGCAGGCAGATCTTTGTGAATGAGTTCAAGGGCAGCCTGCTCTACAGAGCAAGTTCCAGTGCAGCAGGGCAACACACAGAGAGAAACCCTGCCTCAAAAGGCAGAAGAAAAAGAAAAGAAAGAAAGAGTCAGTGGTGGTGCATGACTTTAATCCGAGCACTCAGGAGGCAGGGGTAGGTGGATCTCTGTGAGTTCAAAGCCAGCCTGGTCCACAGAGCAAATTCTAGGACAGCCAGAGCAACACAGAGACCATTTCTTGGGAAAAAAAGAAAAAAGAAAAAAAAGAAAGAAAAAGAAACTTAAGAGTTTTTAACATCCATAAAGAAATATACTACCTTCTCCCCTCTTTTATCAAACCTACTGTCTAAACTGCCATTTTTTTTTTTTTTTTAGTTTTTCGAGACAGGGTTTCTCTGTATTATTATTTTTTAAATGAAGACTCTAAGATCTTTTTATTTATTTATTATGTTTACAACATTCTGCTTCCATTTATATCTGCACACCAGAAGAGGGCACCAGATCTTATTACAGATGGTTGTGAGCCACCATGTGGTTGCTGGGAATTGAACTCAGGACCTCTAGAAGAGCAGTCAGTGCTCTTAACCTCCGAGCCATCTCTCCAGCCCCCTCTGTATTGTTTTTGAGCCTGTCCTGGAACTCACCCAGACTAGGCTGGCCTCAAATTCATAGAGATCCTCCTGCCTCTGCCTCCTGAGTGCTGGTATTAAAGGCGTGTGTCACTACTGCCTGGCTAAACTATCATTTTTAAGTGTCTTTAATTTTCTCATTTCTTAGTAGGCTGGTGACAGAGGCAAGTGGATCTCTTATAGTTTGAAGCCAGTGCTCTACAGAGAGAGAGTTCTAGGACAGCCAAGGCTACAAAGAAAAACGCATCTTGAAAAAAAAAATTGTATTTTTCCTTTCTTCATTTTCTTCATCATGAGAACAGCAGCACCAGGCTGTGGTAAATAACTACTAACACTTGGCTTAGAATAATAGTGGGTAGAAGGGACTCTGGCAGAGGGAGAAGTCATGTCCCAGCAAATGGAATGGCCAGCACTTGCTCCATGAGGACAATCAAAACCAAGGAACTCAAATGAGCCATTCTTCAAGATCTACAGGTTTATATATAAAAGTTCCCCAGGTTTATAGATTGATTAAATCAGCTCTTCTTTAAGATAGCAGTGAAAATTCTGAACCTGGTGGTGCATGCCTATAATCCCAGCACTCAGGACAGGAATATAGGAAATCATGACTTTAAATGAGCCTATACCACAAAGCAAGACAAAGTCTAAAAGAATCCCTTTTTTGACTGGAGGTGTCCTTAATGTCAATAAATGGTAGAGCATTTGCTGAGCATGTGTGAAACCATGGGTTCTTTGTTTGTTTTGCTTTGTTTTTTGTTTTTTTGGTTTTTTTGAGACAGGATTTCTCTGTGGCTTTTTTTGGGGGGCTGTTCTGGAACTAGCTCTTGTAGACCATGCTGGTCTTGAACTCAGAGATCCGCCTGCCTCTGCCTTGCAAGTACTGGGATTAAAGGTGTGTGCCACCACCACCTGGCAGAAAGGGTTTCTTTATGTAGCCCTGGCTGTCCTGGAGCTTGTTCTGTAGACCAGGCTGGGCTCAGTATCCCTGCCCCCCCCCAAAAAAAAACAAATTCAAGAGTAACCTTAGTGAAGAATTCTTTAAAGCTGTATCTCTTCACCACGTGGTGGTAGCACACACCTTTAATCCAGCACTTGGGAGGCAGAAACGGGCAGATCTCTGTGAGTTCGAAGCCAGCTCTGGTCTACAGTACAAGTTCCAGGACAGGTTCCAAAGCTACAGAGAAACCCTGTCTTGAAACATCCCCCACCCGCCACCCCATCCCCCACCCCCCACCCCTGCATAAAAAAAGACTGTCTCATAAAAAATTAAAACAAAACCAAAATTGTAACTGGTGGGCCAGTGTAATAGATGAGTGTGCAAAGACTGGCCTGTAGCCAAGCCAGATGACCTACACTGAATCCCCAGGGGTCATGAGGTAGAAGGAGAAAAGCAGCTCCTGAAAGCTGCAGCACACACATTTGTAAATACATAAAATGAATTAAAAAAAAAAAAACATGAAAAATCTAACTCTCCCCCAAACATGACCATTAGTATATACTATACTATCTATGTCTTTCTATATGTTCTCTTGTTAAAGTGTAAACACTGTAAGATGTCAAAGGTTTTGTGCAATTGGTGTGTGTGTGTGTGTATTGGGTTTTTTTATTTTTATTTATTATGTATACAACATTCTGCTTCTATATATATCTGCACAGCAGAAGAGAGCACCAGATCTCATTACGGATGGTTGTGAGCCACCATGTGGTTGCTGGGAATTGAACTCAGAACCTCTGGAAGAGCAGTTGGTGCTCATAACCTCTGAGCTATCTCTCCAGACCCGTGTATTGGGTTTTTATACAGGAGCTCTTGTAGTCCATAATGCACTGTGTAACCCTGAACTTTCTCACCTTCCTGCCTCCATTTCCCAGTAACTGATGGGATGCTACCTCATGGGACCACTGTTGTAATCCAGGCAAATCTGGCTTCAATTGGCAGGTGTGTGTATCCTGGGATCTTTAAAAGAAAGGCTCTACCCACTTCCATTCTCTCTCTCTCTCTGTCTCTCTCTCTCTCTCTCTTTCTCTCTCTGTCTATGTATCTCTTCCATTCTCTCTTTCCCGCTGTTCCCCTGGGGCAGACAGGACTTTTCCTGTTTTCCTCTTCTCTTCTGTCCTCTCTCTGTCTCTTTACCTCTTTCCTCCTTCCTTCCCCCTTCCCTCCCCTTTCTATTTATTATTCTATTTATTATTCTCACTTGCAGGGCTGTGGTGGCACACGCCTTTAATCCCAGCACTCAGGAGACAGAGGCAGGCCCATCTCTGTGAGTTTGATACCAGCCTACAGAAGGAGTTCCAGAACAGCCTCCAAAGCCACAGAGAAACCCCCATCTCAAAACACCAACCAAACAAACAAACAAAAAACTTCTCACTTAAGCTCTGTCTGCCTGGCATTTTTGTTCCCCACCTGGGTCACCCTGGCCCACCATGGAATCTGCCAAGGTCCCCTTGTGCTTTATCAGAACAACCACAGGCTTGCTAGCCCATTTAGCTTGTGTGGATTTTATCTACCGTAAAATCTAGGGCCTGAAACATGCCTGGAACACGAAACATCAATGACAACTTGTTAAATGAGCATATTCAGTGTAGGGAACCTCCAAGTCCATTCCAGACACCCCAAGACCAAGTTCTCAGCACAAAGGAGATGGATTTGCCCCAAAGGGATAGAGGACAAAGGAGAAGGGAAGGGTTGTTTTTCGTTTTCTGATTTTTTTCCCTCCTCATCCCCCAGATAGGGTTTCTCCATGTAAAAGATTTGGCTGTCCTGGAACTCTGTAGACCAGGCTGTCCTGGAACTCACAGAGATCCAGCAGCCTCTGCCTGCTGAATGCTGGAATTAAAGGCATTTGCCACCACTACCCAGCCAAGAATGCTAATGGAACAAAGGAGAAGGGAGAAAGGGCAAGGGAGACAGACGGTAAGGGGTCTTTGTCCCAGGGAACAAATGACTGGCTTTGGATAGAGGAGAGTCATGGCACATAGGAAAATGGCAGTTTTAAGGGTACAAATGGAACTCACCCTCCCCACTTCCTTCTGCAGCCCCCCACATGTTAGGATGAGGTGTTTAATTTTAATTGGGCATGTTAATCAAGTGAGCCAAAGGAGGCTTTTGATAGCTGGACCTTGGTAGTCAGCCTCAAGAGGAAGATATGGCCAAATAAGGGAATGGACCTTAGTGGCTAGTTTTAGGAGTATAATTTAATGGTTTTTAGCAAGGATACAAAGAATCAGGGAGAAGCCACATGTGTGAGAGTGCTGGTGTCCCTTCATTCAGTACATGGAAACATCTTGGAGGTTAATCAACGCCTATCTGAGGTTCAAGGCCAGTCCACACTGCATAGTGAGATCCTGTCTCAAAAGAACAAGCCACCAACCAAAAAACAAATATATATCTGAGGAGGTTGCAAGATATATTCCTTAACAATTCAGAGAGATTACTGCTCATGCAGAGGGCCTGGGTTCAGTTCCCAGCACCCAAATAAGCTGGTTCCCAATTATGCCTGCATAGGAGTGCTGTAAATAAATTCCTGCAGGCACATAGCACATAGACATACATACAAGCACATCTTCAAAAGTATGTCTGAAGCCAGTGGGGGTGGCCAACGCCTTTCAACCCAGCACTCCAGAGGCAGGTGAATCTCGGAGTTCAAGGCTGGTCTACAGAGCGAGTCCCAGGACAGCCAGGGCTACACAGAAAAACTCTGTCTCAAAAAACAAAACATATATATGAAGTCCTTTATTTAGTTTTGATTTTTACACAGCATCTTATTTTGTAGCATAGAATGGCCGAGAATTCAATACATGGCCCAGCCTGGTATTGAATTCCTGTTGATCCTCCTACCTCAGCCTCAGAAAGCTGGGATTGCAGGCCTGAGCTACCACACCCTCCCTGCTTAAACGTGACTGTTCAAAGGAGTAGCTGTGAAAAGGGAAGGAAGCTTGATCACAGGAGGAGGGGACTATAACATACTCACCTGCCTCTACCTCCTGAGTGCTGGGATTAAAGTGGAGCACCACCACTGCCTAGCCTTTTTTTTTTTTTTTTTTTTTTGGTTAATAGTTTTTAAGGACTAGAACTTTACATTACATTTGCAAACGATCTGTATAGGTACAGTACTTTAAACAAGAGTAGAAACATATATACAGTATGTGTGAAAACAAGCCACGGCTACACAGAGAAACCCTGTCTTGGAAAAAAGAAGAAAGAAAATCTTAAATTTGTATAAATATACAAAAATCCATACCAATGTAAAATATTTTAGATTAATAGTGTGTTTTAGGTAATAAGTAGATTTAATAATCTACCCTTTTGTCCTATCATTCCTTTATCCCCCTTTTTTACCTTTTCAGAAAGAGATTCCTGAATCTAACCACTTTTGTTTAGTTTCCTCTCTAACCATAACCAATAATAACTTGCAACCAACCACCCTAAATAATGACAAACATCCATAACCCTCCAAATGACCAAAAACTACCCACCCCACCTCTAGGGAATGTAGGCATCATTTTCTTAAAATTAATTTTTGTTGTCTGGGAGTAACAGCAACCTTTAGGGGACCCTGAGAAAAATTAAGATAATGGTTGGGTTTTGCAGACACCAGGAATGCAAGATGGCATCGCTCCTGCCATTGAAAGGGGAAGCCGCTCATGGAGGTTAAGCTCGGAGAGCTGCCAAGCTGGATATTGATGTAGAATTTCACCCCCAGTGGCACAGTGAGAGCCTTTCAGAGAGGTTACCACCGCTGTTATAACAAGCACATCAACGTGTGGAAAGGTCGAATCTCGGTGATTGACATGATGCTGGCAACCTGTGTGGTTTTCAGCTACTGTATTTCTTTCTTTTTTTTTTTTAAGAATTTATTTATTTATTATGTATAAATCTTCTGTCTGCGTGCCAGTTGAGGGCACCAGATCTCATTCAAGGTGGTTGTGAGCCATCATGTGGTTGCCGGGAATTGAACTCAGGACCTCTGGAGGAACAGTCAGAGCTCCATCTCTCCAGCCCCAGGCTACTGCATTTCTTATCAGGAACTCAAACTTGAGCGGCCACGCAAGTACCCACTGAAGAAGGGTCACTATGGACAGCACTGCACGCCTGAGCATAACTGCCTGCCCTCCTCCCACCCGTGATTCAACTATGGCTGAATCTTCAAATCCTGCCTAAGAACTAGGGTCCGGGCTGGAGAGATGGCTCAGCAGTTAAGAGCACTGACTGTTCTTCCAGAGGTCCTGAGTTCAATTCCCAGCAACCACATGGTGGCTCACAACCATCCATTATGAGATCTGGTGCCCTCTGCTGACATGCAGGCAGAAGACTGTATACACATAATAAATACACATAATAAATCTTTAAAAAAAGAAAAAAAGAACTAGGGTCCAATAAAGAAGATGAACTGGTTCACAAACAAAGATAATGAGGGAGTCCTGGGAGAGCTAGCTATTGTCCTGTCCAGTCGTGGTGTGGTGGGAAAGCGCAGGGTTCATCTGAAGTCCTGCCTGAAACAGTCTGTGAGGCTGGACCATCTCTTTTGTTTTGTTTTGTTTTTTGAGTTAGGGTTTCTCTGTGAAACAGTCCTGGCTGTCCTGGAATTCACTCAGTAGACCAGGCTGGCCTTGAAATCACAGAGATACCGCTAGAGGCTGGACCATCTTAGCTAACCACTTTGAAGTTGATTTGGATGTAGATTTTTTTTTTAAAGATTTATTTATTTATTATGTATACAACATTCTGCCTCCATATATGCTTACCGCCAGAAGAGGGCACCAGATCTCATTACAGATGGTTGTGAGCCCCCATGTGGTTGCTGGGAATTGAACTCAGGATCTCTGGAAGAACAGTCAGTGCTCTTAACTTCTGAGCCATCTCTCCAGCCCTGGATGTAGATTTTTAAGGAAACTGAAACAGGCATTCTGAGAGGCTGGATCCCCTGGGCTACTTGTTTTTATTGGTGTCTGGTCCCTTTGCTTTAAAAACACACAAACTTTTTTTTTTTTTTTTTTTTTTTTTTTTTTTGGTTTTTTGAGACAGGGTTTCTCTGTGTAACTTTGGACTGTTAAACACAGAGAAAACCTGCCTTGAAAAAAAAAATGTTTGATCAGGTGAAAGGCATCTGTCAACTGTATCATTCCGTTTGGACTGCATAACCAAACTGTAATATAACTCTGCATCCATGCCATATGAAAGGGTGGCATGTAACAGTAATGAGGACTGCTGATGCACAGATAAAGATTCTCAAGACTAGGTTCAAAACAGATTAAATATAATTTACTTCCGGGAGAAGTTACTTACAAAGGAGCAGATGGCCGCCGCAGGTTCCCGCCCAGTCCACACAGGCTACTCCCTGTGACCTGACCAGACTCAAGAGCGAGCCACCTGCCTCAGCCCCAGACCTAAAATTCACTCCCTGTTATGTCCTCACCAAAAGGGTGTGGTCAGCGCTACAGGTATGGGCGGGGTGGATATCTCACCACAGAGCTGACAAAGCATATCACATTTCATACAGTCTCAGAGCTGGTCTCATGTTGAGGGATAACTTATATGTCACTGCTCTTGTAGTTTTGGGGTTTTGTTTTGGAGGGTTCTTTCTTTATGTCGGCAGTCAAGATTTTCAGGATGTCTCTCCAGTCAAATCTGGTCTTTATTAATTCTGAAGGAATTCCATAGCTTTTTGTTTCCTGTGGAAACTAAGGCATAACCTCTTCTCCAATACAACACATTTCCTGACTTTCATTGTGAAGACATCTTTAAAATATATAGGCTGGTTTAATTCAGTATTTTTTTTTTTTACAATTTAATATCTCTCAGCAGCTGCAATTTTTACTCATTAGTATTTAAAAATTTTAAAGTCAACAAAACACCATACAGGATCCAGACAACCTGTGTATTTCCTATCCTTAGGTGGTTTATTTTTTATATTACTTCCTGTTTATTTAAAGACTTTTTATTTTAAACTATTTTTTATTATTATCTATGTCCATTTTTTTTAACACCTAAACACATTTTTAAGCATATTGTACCTATTACAGAGTTTCTTCAGCCAGACCTACCTGGCCATTTTTTTTCCCCCACGTCTGCAGCATTTTTCCTGTCATGTGAGCCAAATCATAAATGGCTAGGTGGTGACTAGGCTATCCACTTTGTGGTTCCACTTAGCACAGGGTTCTGACAGCTGGCTCTACCCCTTCAGGTCCATGATAGCTGAGCCTTGTGCCTGTGGGTACCTCCCAGAGGTACTGACCAGGAGCCTCATTTACTTGCCTGTGTTCTGCGAAGCTGCTGGGTTCCTGCTGAGACAGGCATTGGTATTTAGACTCCCATTCTATCTACTAGTGCTCCAGCTATCCAATTGCTCAGCTGTGCAGCAGGGCTCCTTAAAGGAGCCATGCCTGTGTGAGCACTGAGCCTGCCAGGAAGCCATGTCTAACTCTGTGTTCAGAACTTCTTTTTCAGCTTCCTCAGGCCATGTGTGAATATATGTGCCCAATATTGCACAACAAATATAGTTGGACACTTTTGGGGACCACCAGCTCCCCAATAATGACATGGAGACTTAATACTGTTAATTACAAAAGCTTGGTGTCTTGTTAGGATTTTTTTTTTTTTTTTTTTTTTTTTTGAGACAGGGTTTCTCTATGTAACAGCCCTGGCTGTCATGAAACGCACTCTGGAGACCAGGCTGGCCTCCAACTCACAGAGATCCTCCTGCGTCTGCCTCCCAAGAGCTGGGATTAAAGATGTATACCAACACAGCCAGGCTAGTTTGGATTTTTACTGCTCTGAAAGGACCCCATGACCACGGCAGCTCTTACAAAGAAAACGTTTAATTGCGGTGGTGGCTTACAATTCCAGAGGTCCAGTCCATCATCCACAGTATGGAGAGCAAGGCAGCAGGCAGGCAGATATGGTGTTGGAGCTGAGAGCCCTGCATCTTGATTCCGAAGCAATAGCAAGTTGACTGACTGTCACACTGAGTGAAGCTTGAGAAAAAGACCTCAAAGCCTGTCCCCACAGTGACACACTTCTTCCAACAAAACCACACATACTCCAACAAGGCCACACCTCCTAAAAGTGCCACTCTCTTTAGGGGCCATTTTCTTTCAAACCACCACACTTGGCCTTTAGCATAGACTTGTTCTCAACTAGATCTTACAGCACAAATAGTATATCCAATTCCCTCCATGTCTTGCTGGCATCTCCCCCATTCCTAGGGTCTAACCCCTCTGAGTTCTTCTCTTTCCGGAAGTCCCACCCAACCCATCCTGTCTATCTACTGGTCTTTCAGCTTTTCATTAAACCAATCACGGTCACACATCTTTACACAATGTAAACAAATATCCTACAACAGACATCCATGTATGCACTTATTCCATCTCTCACCCCAACTAAGGGTGACCCAGGGAAATTAGGATCAGAGACTCACAAGTAAATCAACATAATAAAGGAAATTCCTTACACTTATAGACTTTAAGGAGATGGCTGAAAGGGATGGGTCTCTGAGCTCAACCAGTAGTACTAGAAGGTTATGAGGCCATAATTTAGGAAATAAATCCTATTGTACCACCCTTGGAGCTGCTACATACTAGGAGCAGCTTAGGGAAAGTTCTAGATAGGATATAAGCTATGGCTGACCCCCTCTACTGGGTCAGCATCTGTGATCTAACCTTTTAGGCTTTTGACTCACATATATTTAAAAAAAGATGAAATGGGACTAGAGAGATGACTCAGCCATTAAGAACACTTGTTGCTCTTTCAAAGGACCAGAGTTTGATTCCCAGCACCCACATGGTAGTTTACAACCATCTCTAATTTCATTTTTGACATTCTCCATCTCCTCAGAGGGTGCCAGACATGCATGTGATGCACATATATACAATACATGCAGGCAAAACACACACACACACACACACACACACACACAAATCTACGAGAGTTGACCTCGTCTAAGAGATTGGGTGTGCTGTCTTTGCAGTCCACACACTATTTTTCTGTTTATCTGTTGGGTTTTTTGTTGTTGTTGTTTTGTTTTCTTTTGTTTTTTGAGACAGGATCTCTCTTTGTATTCCTGGCCAACCTAGAACTCGACCTGTAGACCAGGCTGGCATCAAACTTGAGAGATCCTTCTGCATCTGCTTCCTGAGTGCCGGGATTAAAGGCATGTTCCACCACAGTGGCCCATGAACTGTTTTTTTGTTTGTGTGTTTTTTATTATTCAAGACATGGTTTCTCTGTGTAGCTTTGTTGACCAGGCTGGCCTGGAACTCACAGAAATCTGACTGCCTCTGCTTCCTGAGTGCTTTGATTAAAGGAGTGCTTTAATCCACCACCACCCAGCTTCATCAACTGGTTTTATCCAGGAAAAATGAACTGAGACCCGATTGTTTAGTGGCAAAGGGGACAACAAAGCAGAATATGTGGGGTCCTGGCTGCTGAGACTGGTTGAGATTGAGAGTTGGAGTTTTTAAGTAGACCTAGTTTCTCAGGGTTTCACAGTTTCACATAATAAAGGTTCTTCCCGGGCTGGAGAGATGGCTCAGAGGTTAAGAGCACTGACTGCTCTTCCAGAGGTCCTGAGTTCAATTCCCACAACCACATGGTGGCTCACAACCATCCGTTATGAGATCTGGCACCCTCTTCTGGCCTGCAGGGACACATGCAGGCAGAACACTGTATACATGATAAAAAAAAAATTTAAAAAAAGAAAAGATAATCAATTTAACAAATATTTAGAAAAAAGTAAAAGGTTCTTCCCATGTTCAGTGGAGAAACACTTAGATTACAGGTGACATACCCTGTAGTAATGCTGGTAATGGCCCATGAACTGTTGATGGAAACATCAACCCCGGTTTCCATCATCTGACCCCACCCTACTATCTACCCTAAAAAAAAAATGAAATGTACAATCTTAATCAACAGACATTTATTGAGCTCCTGGCCTGTGCTAAACACACAGAGACATTAGATTGGATGGCAGCCTGCAAGGAACTTCTGGATGCCCTCAGAAAAGAAGTGGTAGACAGAGATACCAATCAATCACAGGCCTTCTCCCCTCTGTGGCTTCAGGAAAAGGAAGGGTCCAGAAAGAGAGACACCTTAGATGATATCCAAGACTTAGACACACATGTCCATGTGTATAAGACATATGTGTAGAACCCACACAACTACAGATGTGTGGACAAAACAAAAACTGCATGTGTGTCGCACAGGCTTTCTGTGCAGAGTCAGAGTCCATGTGTGCATAGGACACACGGATAGGGCACAAGAACTCCATCTGCCCCAGCCAAGGCCAAGGGTTAGGGGAGGGTCTTGGAGACACAAGGCCTGTCAAGGCTGGGGCTGGTACTGGCCCTCCGTGGCTGTGAAGAAGTCATCCAGAACACTTCGAAGATAGTCAAATGTGGGCCGCTCCTCTGGACGCTCCTTCCAGCATAGCATCATGATTTGGTACAGCTCCTCTGGACAGTTGTCAGGTCGAACCATGCGGTAGCCTCGCTCCAGATTCTGAATCACTTCAGGGTTAGTCATCCCTGGAAGGTGGATGGAAGAAAGAACATCAGCCTTTAAGCTTTGGAAACTTAAAAACAAGGCAGATGCTAAATTGGATTTCTCGATTTCCTATCTATCTATCTATCTATCTATCTATCTATCTATCTATCTATCTATCATCTACCCATCCATCTACCTATTTTTGTAGTACTTGGAGTTGAATAAAAGATTTTATGCTCCAGACAGTGGTGGCGCACGCCTTTAATCCCAGCACTCAGGAGGCAGAGGCAGGTGG
Organism: Cricetulus griseus; assembly: GCF_003668045.3. NCBI lineage: Eukaryota > Metazoa > Chordata > Mammalia > Rodentia > Cricetidae > Cricetulus > Cricetulus griseus. The sequence goes on along the minus strand of NC_048595.1, from coordinate 23,489,424 downwards.
ATCTCTGAGTTTGAGATCAGCCTGGTCTACAAGAGCAAATTCCAGGACAGTCTCCAAAGCAACAGAGAAACCTAGAGTTTGGGTGGTGCATGTCTCCCATCTGTTGAAAGCCTGGTCCCCAACTCATGCACTAATGGGATATGGTAGAACCTTTAAGAAGTTGGGTCTAAACTAGGTATAGTGACACACATCTTTAATCTCAGCAGTCGGGAGGCAGAAGAACTTGGATCTCTGTGGGTTCAAGGCCAGCCTGGTCTACAAAGCAAGTTTCAGGGCAGCTAGAGATGTTATACAGAGGAAAAAAAGAAAAAAGAAGTGGAGTTTCGCCAGACATGGTAGCACATGCCTTGAATTCCTAGCACTCAGTAGGTAGAGGCAAGTGGTTCCCTATGAGTTCAAGCCTATCCTGGTCTAACTAGTGAATTGCAGGTCAGCCAGGGCACATAGTGAGACACTGCCTAAAAAGAGACAGACATAGACAGCGGCAGTGAGACATGGCAATGGAAGTTAGGTCACTATGGCTGTTCTCTTGAGGAACATGCTGAGACCACAGTCCTCCTCTTCCTCTCTTTGCTTCCTGCTATGAGGTGAGCAGTTGGCTCTACCATGTGCCCTCAAGATCTGCTCCCCACAAAAGAAAATCAATGAAATAGAGTCTCGGAAACTGTAAACTGAAATGAGTGTTTGTCGTCTTCCCTCTCCTCTGCTTCCTTTAAGGCTGACACACTATGCAACCCTGGCTGGTCTGGAGACCAGCCTGACCTCAAATAAAGATCTGCCTGTTTCTGCTTCTCAAATTCTGGGATTAAAGAATGTACCACCATGCCCAGCAAACTTCCTTCTTTTTATTTTCTTACTTTTATTTTTATTTATTTTTTTGGGGGGCGTTCTCTGTGTAGCCCTGGCTGTCCTGGAACTTAATCTGTAGACCAAATTGGCCTCAAACTCACAGAGATTTGCCTGCCTCTCCCTCCCAGTGTTGGGATAAAGGTATGTGTCACCACCATGCAGCTTAAAAAATATTTTACTATAGCTGGTCGATGGTGTTGCACGCCTTTGATTTTATCACTGGGGAGGCACAGACAGGCAGATTTCTGTGAGTTCAAGGCCAACCCAGTCTACAGAGCAAGTTACAGGACAGCCTCCAAAGCCACAGAGAAACCCTGTCTCAAGAAACCAAAACAAACAAACAAACAACATAAAAGACTTAAGTTGTTAATCTAAGAAAATGTTTTAAATTCTAAAAGATGATTATTTTAGGTTGGTAATACATATTATAGTTTAGGTATACACCTCTGGACTCAGCAAAAAAAGGATAGATTAATTTTTCCAAAATTGCCAAATACTAATGGACTGGACATTGCAAATGTAATTCTTTTTTTTTTTTTTTTTTTTTTTTTCGAGACAAGGTTTCTTTCTGTAGCTTTGGAGCCTATCCTGGCACTAGCTCTGGAGACCAGGCTGGCCTCAAACTCACAGAGATCCACCTTGCCTATGCCTCCCGAGTGCTGGGATTAAAGGCGTGTGCCACCAATGCCTGGCAAATGTGTAGCCCAGGCTGGCCTCGAACTCGTGATCCTCCTGCCTCTGCCTCCTTCAGCAAATCCTACTGGCGTGCGCCACCACAACCGGCGCAAATGTAATTCTTATAATTCTTAGTTGATAATTATTCATACATTTTTGTTTTTTCAAACATTTTTGGTTTTTCAAGACAGGGATTCTCTGTGTAGCTTTGGAGCCTGTCCTGGAACTTGCTTTGTAGACCAGGCTGGCCTCAAACTCACAGAAATCCGCCTGCCTCTGCCTCTGCCTCCCAAGTGCTGGGATCGAAGGCATGCACCACTGCCCGGTGATAATTGTTCTTATCGTATATAGTTTTACTGTGTTAGAGTTAAAACCTCTCCTTTTTACTTAGACAAAAAGGTGGAAATGTTTCAGGGTTTTTGTTTACACTGTGTGAAGATGTGCCTATGTTTTGCCTCACCTGTCTAAGGCCCCTGACTGCTTTAATAAATGAGCCAAATGGTCAATAGGTAGGCGGGACTTCCAGCGAGAGAGAGGAATGCTGGGAGAAGAGAGGTGGGACTCACCCACCAGACACTGGAGAAACGTGGCAGATATATACTGTGTATCAGGACAAGAGATGAATTCTGGGCTACGAGATAGGACAAGCCCAGGGCTGAGAAATCTTCTGGCCTATAAAAGTCTCACCTGATTCAAAGTACCTTTACATTCCTGGGATCAAATTTCAGCTCACATTGCCCTGGAGCTGTGGGGAGTTTCTGCCAGCAGGGTCTCTGTGCTTCATAACTCCCCGCTCTTTTCTGTGTCATTTGCTTTCCCCAGAGGTTATCAAATTCCTTTTAGAAAATTTCCACCCCTAGACCTCTAAGTATAGCTCAGTGACAGCGCACTTGCCTGGAAATGCACAGGACCTGGGTTTGATCCCAGGTCCCTCAAAAACCAGTCACATAGGAGAACGCCTGTAATCCCAGCACCTCCCAGTGAGGGGCAAGCAGGAAAATCTAGAGCTCAGGGGACATCATCAGATTCATACAGAGTTAGACAGCCAGCCTGAGCTACATGATACATTGTCTTTAAAAAAAATGACTAAAACAGAAACTTTCAATCAAACCCTACCCATTTTGGTTGAACGTGGGGTAAGTGTCTTTTCCAGGAGGAGGGCATGTCTACATGGTTTCTCTCTTTAGCTGTGGAGTTTCAGTAGGAAAGGATCAGTGAACAGCTTCAATGGGTCAGACTGCTTCTCAAGTACCTTGTTTCACATGCCAGGAAACTGAGGTTCAGAGGGATGACAGAGTGTGGTAGGATATTATTTTAACTATCTAAAGATTTATCACATTTGTTTATGCTGTATTTGTTTAATTATGTAAAGATGCGTTGCACTTGTTTTGGATTTTTTTGTTTGTTTATTTGGTTGGTTGGTTGGTTTTCTGGTTTTTGGTTTTTCAAGACAGGTTTTTCTGTAGCGCTATAGTTCAGGCTGGCCTTGAACTCACAGAGATCTGCCTGCCTCTGCTACCTGAATGCTGAGATTAAAGGTGTGCACCACCACTGCCTGGATGTGTTGCATTTGTTTCACCTTGCCTGTCTAAGGTACTTTATTGGTCTAATAAAAAGCTGAATGACAATAGCTGGGCAGGAGAGGGATAGGCAGGGCTGGCAGGCAGAGAAAATAAGTAGGAGGAAAAATCTAGAACTAAGGAGAAGGAGAAGAGAACAAGGGAGAAAGAAAGGGACAATGCCTGGGACCAGAAGCCAGGCAGCCCCCAGTCAGTCACTGGAGAAAGCAGGAAAGTAAGATGAACAGAGAGAAAGAAAGAAAGAGAGAAAGAAAGAAAGAAAGAAAGAAAGAAAGAAAGAAAGAAAGAAAGGAAGGAAGGAAGAAAGGAAGGAAGGAAGGTAAAAAAGCCCCTAGGCAAAAGGTAGATAACAAGAAATAGGTTAATCTAAGTAAAAAAATCTAGCCAGAAAGGAACCAAGGCTAGGCTGAACATTCATAACTAATAAGAAATCTTTGTGTCATGATTTGGGACTGGTACAGCTGAGTAATGATGAGTAATGGTTTAGTGTGGCCTAAGCACTGTCCTGATCTCCTATTTAAGAAACAAGAATCTGGGCATTGGTGGTGCACACCTTTAACCCAGCACTGGGGGCACAGAGGCAGATGGTTCTCTAAGAGTTCAAGGTCAGCCTGGTCTACAGAGTAAATTCTAGGACAGCCAGGACTAAGTTACTCTGAAAAAAGAAAAAAAAAAAAAAAAAAGGAATGGTCTGGTAAAAGTCAAACAGAAATCTATCGGAGGCCCAGCTGGTAAGAAAAGGAACTTTTGGGCTGGAGAGATGGCTCAGCGGTTAAGAGCACTGACTGTTCTTCCAAAGGTCCTGAGTTAAATTCCCAGCAACCACATGGTGGCTCACAACCACCTTGAATGAGATCCCTCTGCTGGCATGCAGGTAGAAGACTGTATAGACTGTATTCATAATAAATAAATAAAATCTTAGAAAAAGGGGCTGAAGAGATGGCTCAGAGGTTAAGAGCACGGACTGTTCTTTCAGTGGTCCTGAGTTCAATTCCCAGCAACCACATGGTGGTTCACAACCATCTGTAATGAGATCTGATACCCTCTTCTGCTGTGAAGCTATACATGGAAGCAGAATGTTGTATACATAATAAATAAATAAATTTTTAAAATCTTTTTAAAAAAGCAATTAATAAAAAAAAAAAGAAAAGGAACTTTTATACCCTGAGCCAGACCCATTCCTGTCACACTAGGTGATCTTTACCAGAACTGAGTAAGGAGCTAGAGTTTTTGAGAGATGAGGGGTCTCAGAGATAGAGATGGAAGTCAGTGCTGGGAGACGAAGCATCTAATAGGGGTTGCTGGAGTCACAAGCCCAAGGGGATGGAAGAGAAGCAACTAGAAATTTCAGGGTTTGAGCCAGGGAAGAAGTGAGTGGGGATTTGCTGCCCTTCCTTATAGCCCTCAGAGTTCCTTCCCTTAATGCTCACCTGGGTAAGGGATTCTGCCATGGGTGACGATCTCTGTCAGCAAGATCCCGAAAGACCACACATCGGACTTGATGGTGAAGGTCCCATAGTTAATGGCTTCTGGTGCTGTCCATTTAATGGGAAATTTGGCCCCTAGAGGGAGGCAAAGTGAGGTCACCTGTGTATGTTTGCTCTGCTGCAGACTCTGAACCTCCTCTTTTTCCTGCACCTACCCTCCCTGGCTGTGTACTCATTGTCCTCAATGAGACGTGCCAGGCCAAAGTCCGCAATCTTGCAGCTCAATGTGTCGGACACCAGGATGTTGGCAGCCCGAAGGTCGCGATGGATGTAATTTTGCTCTTCAATGAATGCCATGCCCTCTGCAATCTGCAGGCCAGGAATAGGTCATCAGTCTTAGGCCAACTGAGCTGCAGCCAGACCCAGCCCTTTTTCATCCTCCTCACCTGTGCTGCCATGTCCAACAGCTTGTTGATGTTCAGTTTGATGCCTGAGGGAGTCTTGAGAAAATCTACTAGGCTCCCTATGAGCAAAAGCAAGAGTTGGAGATCTAAATTGCCCGGGAGGAAGTCCCTAGAGCCTTCTGCTCCATCTAGGATCTGGAAGCAGTGACTGACAGTGGCAAGGAAGAATAAGGACTGAGAAAGAGTATGTGCTCGCCCGCATGTGGGGGCCGGATTCTTAGCATATGAGACAGCCTTTTCCAGAGGGTTAGGATGGGGAGCCAAAGGAGGAGCCAAAGGCTTCCTGCTCTGGGGTAAGGTAGAGCCCCAGTTCCACAACAGCCAAAGCTCTGCACGAGCCACGCCTGTATCTCCTCCCCACAGACATGGCTTTCTCACTCTACCACAGACCGTCTTTAGATCCTCCATACAGACATCTAGACGCCTCAGTCTCGTTTGCTTGCTTTGTTTTTCTAGACAAGGTTTCTCTGTGTAACAGCCCCTAGCTGCCCTGGAACTAGCTCCGTAGACCAGACTGGCCTTGAACTCACAGAGATCCACAGGCCTCTGCCTCCCGAGTGCTGGGATTAAAGGCGTGCGCCACCACCACCTGGCCATCCCTGGGGCATTTAGGAACATCCCCAAGTCATAAACTCTGCTTTTCTCAGTGTCCATTATCAAAATGAGGTTTCATCTGGGTAAAGATGGTACATACCTTTAATCCCAGCACCCAGGAAGCAGAGGCAGGAGGCTCTCTACAAGTTTAAAGTCAGGCTAGTCTATGTAAAGAGTTCTGGGGCATCCAATGCTACATAGTAAAACCCTGTCTCAAAAGGCAAAGAGTAAATTAATAAAAACAAAACCCTGTACAAGAATGACAATCCTGAGACTGGAGAGTTGGCTCACAGTCTTAAGAGTACTTGCTTTTCCAGAAGACCCAAGTTCGTATCCCAGCACCCATGTCAAGGGACCACCTGTAACTATAGCTCCAGGGACTGTGATGCTCTCTTCTGGCCTCCTTAGGCAGCAGAATGCATACACACACACACACACACACACACACACACACACACACACACACACCTATGCATGCATATATGCATGTGCACACATACAAAATAAAAAAAAAAAACTCCTGCCAGTTGGTGGTGGTGTGCACCTTTAACCCTAGCACTTAGGAGGTAGAGGCAGGTGGATCTGAGTTTGAAGCCAGCCCTATCTACAGAGAGAGTTCCAGGGCATCCAGGACTATACAGAGAAACCCTATCTCAGAATAGAGATAGAAAAGAAACTACCAATGACAAAACCTATTTGCCATTTCCAGAGCTCATTAACCAATGAGCAGTTTGTTTCCCTTCCTGCAAGTGACAGGTTTTGCACTCTAAACAATCTGAAGCACATAAAAACAATGCAGGACAGATACTGTTTCTTCCGTCCTCACAGAGACCATATAGGGAAGCTGCTTTCATTAGTGCCACTATGTTTTAATTACATACATTTATTTACTCATTGCATGTGTGTGTTGATCAGAAGACAAGTTGCAGGAGTCTGTGCTTTACCTCTGTTGTGTGGATTCCAGGGATTTGTCTTGTCAGCAAGCACCTTTACCACCTTTACTTGCTGGCCCTAACACTATTTTACAGATCCAAAAGAACTACTTGAAGCATAAAGAAGTCATGTGATCAGCCCAAAGCCATACAAGCATAAAGCACCAACTCTGTCTAGGCAGTCAGACTCTTGGGTCCTTAATAAATGTGCTATATATTGGGGCTGGAAAGATGGCTCAGCAGTTAAGATCACTGGCTGCTCTTCCAGAGGACCTGGATTTAATGCCCAGCAACCACACAGTGACTCAAAACCATCTGTAACTCCAGTTCCATGGGAATCCACACCTGCTTCTAGTCTCTTCAGGTACCAGGCACCAGATACTATTTCTTGGACCAAGCATTCGGAGATTTAGGCAGGCACTGGAAGAAGGCAACAGAAACTGCAGACCAGGGGAGATGAGAATGAATGTTTTTCCAAAGTCTGGCCCAGGGAAGCTTCCTTAGAAACCCTCAGCAGCAGAGCAGGAACAAGCACATTCCTACCCCGGGTGCAAAAGACAGTGGACGACAACAGCGCCTTCAAGCGGCTAGACATAGCAGGGACACCCACCGTTCTCCATGTATTCTGTGATGATGTAGATGGGCTCCTGGGTGACCACTGCGTAAAGCCGGACCAGCCGCTGGTGCTGCAGCTGTTTCATGAGGTTAGCTTCCGCCAGGAAGGCATCGGGGGACATGCTCCCTTGCTTCAGGCTCTTCACTGCCACCTTCGTGTGCCCGTTGTAGTACCCTGGAGGTGGGTTGCGGGTGAGGGAGTTGCAGAGATCCCTGAACTAGTCGCTGCCCTGAAGAGGCCAGTGTCTCACATCTTGGTGACATCTCCTCCTCTCTTTCCAATCAGTTCTGACCTCCACACTCACCCATCCACACTTCCCCAAACTGGCCAGCTCCCAGGCGCTCAACCAACTTCAGTGTCTCCCTGGGAACCTCCCATTCATCCTCCCACCACGGCTTCTGGGGCTTCTGGGTCTGGCAAGGACGGCTCAACTTCGTGCACAGCCCATCAGAGGCATCTGCAATGACAGAGGAGAGGAGTAAGGCGGTCACTGCTGGAGACCTTGGGTGCTCCCTCCAGCCCCTACCTCTCTCCACGTTCGGCACAGGGGAAATAGGCCGGCATGGGAGGGGAGCCTGTCACCCAACGTTAGCCTGCAGGGTGGAGGGTCAGGTACTGCCGATGCTTGGAGGGTCCCTAGGAACGACTTGGGGGGAGATAGGCCGCTAGGGTGGGTACAGGTGAAAACGCTCTGCCATTGCTCACTGGTGTAATGGCGGACCAGCTCGTGCAGGCCGGGAAAAGTGATACGAGGGGAGATGTAGAAGCCACCGTTGTCTAGGTTGCGGATCTTGTAATGTTTCACCACTTCTCCCTGGTTCTGGTCGAAGTCTCTGACCGACAGTGAAAAAGATCCTGAAGAAAGATTGGAGACGGGAGGAAGGAAAAGAGGAGGAGGAGGAGGAAGAGGAGGAGGAGGAGGAGGAGGAGGAGGAGGAGGAGGAGGAGGAGGAGGAGGAGGAGGGAAGTTGAAGAGGAAAAAAAGAGAGGGAGAGAGAGGATTGCCTTCGGTAAATCAGGAGGCCACCACCCCCGCACACCTCCTCACCGGGAGGTGATGGCCCTCAACTCGAAGCCCCGCCCACAAGCAGAGGCCCCGCCCACAGGGTCCTGCCTCTTACCCGCGGTGCTTTCACTTTCCCGGATCAGGAAGGATCCGTGCGTGTTCCCAGGCGCCAAAAGCTGCCGCTCAGCGTCCTTACGGCTCAGATTCTTGAAGAACCAGCTACAAAGAGCAGAAGAAAGACCATTGGCTGTTGGTCGACTCTTTTTTTTTTTTTTTTTTTTTTAAATCTGCAGCCTTGGTTGACCTGGAACTCAAAGATCTGCCTGCCCCTGCCCCTGCCTCCAGAGTGCTGGGATTAAAGGCTTGCCTGGCTTGTTGGTCAATTATCCCTCCATCACTGGCAAACATCCCCCACCCCCAAGACCACGCCCTTCTTTGAGATCCCTAGATGTTCTCCTCCATTCCCACACGGTCCCGTGCTCACGGTTCAGGCTCCAGGCTGTTTGCCTTCGCCACGAAGTTGAAGGGGATGAAGCCTTCTTGGCCGGTGGTCAGGGACTGAGCCTTCCACCACTCACCGCTCCTGCGCCACAGAGAGACCATCAGCATGGCCTACGTAGGCCCTGGAAACCCTCAGAGTTCCCAGTTAGGCCAGGCCACCACTCCCTGGTATGATCATTCTAGTGCTTTCTACCTTATTCCAAAAGCCCTCACCTGAGGCCTGTCAGGGATGTAGGAGGGCTGAGGACGGACGGACAGACAGACAGACAGACAGACAGACAGACAGACACACACACACACACACACACACACACACACACACACACACACACACGGCAAGGTGGGTTAGAAGGATACTCACTGCTCCAGAATTCGGAGCTGTTCACCCTTCTCAAAGCCCAGATCTCCATCATGGGAGGGTTCATAGCTGTGCAGAGCGATAACTAGGTTGTCTGTAAAGACACGAAGAGTCAAGAAGCAGCAGCCCAGGGCTGACGGGAACAATGGAGTTCAAGGGGCACAGGGCAGGATGCAGACAAGGCTGAGGGTAGGTACAGAGGGTATGGACACCAACGGCCAACCATCCACAGGCTTCACACCCTGCTGGATGGAGTCACCTTGCAGCGGGGAGGCTGGTGGGATGGAGCCCTCATAGGTGACCAGTGGGTCCCGAACTTCAGAGCCATTCCGCATGGGCAGCTGTGGAGTAGGAAATGAGGCTTGGGTCATTTTTCTCTGACCCGGCTCCCCTCACCTCTGCTCTTTCCGTTTTTCCAGCCTTCTCTCTGGATTCACCAGCTCTGTGTGCACCTGACCTTAGGAAGGTCCGTTCTGCTCTCTGATGTCTTCCTTACTGTACTCCAGCGGACATGGGTTCTCTATTATTTCCAGTACCTTTCTCTGTGCAACAGCCCTGGCTGTCCTAGAACTCACTCTGTAGACCAGGCTGACCTTGAACTCATAGAGATATACCTGCCTCTGCCTCTCAGGTGCTGGGATTAAAGGCACACACCACCACCACCTGGCTATTTCCAGGACCTTTAGTTATGATTCATTTGCTTTGTTTTTTTTTTCCTCCTGGTCACACAGCCTCCCTTTACCCATTCCGTCTTCCTCTTACCGTGGTCTTGCTGTCCAGTGGAACTATGGGATAATGGCAGTTTTCACACACATCAATGTTCTCCATCCAGTCATCTTCAGGGTTTGAGCTGCAGCCACAGCCCATGATCCCTGAAAGAACGTAGAGAGGCCTGAAGGAGCTCCCCTAAGTCGGTTCCCCCAGCATCAGACATCCTAGAGTATTGCCCTGGAGTTTACAGAACTCCTGAGACTGTCTGCTCTGGGGCTCCCATTGGCCATATAGAAGAGCCAGAGCCAAAATGTGGGATTCTAGATCCTGATTTGGTTCACTCTGAGCCCTCAAGCAACAACTAAGTTCACAGGAGGCCCAGGCCCAAATCGAGTCCCCACCCTCCCACCTGGGGTGGGCAAACCGCCACAGGCACCTTTGTTAGTGTAGTTACCCACTTCCTGCCTCCTCAGGCCTGCTAGTTCCCTACTTTGGAGGGATTACCTGGGAGACATCACACACACTGGGCCAAGCCCCGGGGGAAACCTAAATTTTGATTTCACCCTCCTCCACCAAGGAGGATGCATGTCCCTATAATTTCAAGGCCGCTGCCTAGATACTGAAGCTGAGAGGCTCCTGTTCCTTGGAGTCAACCTTTGACCTCTGCCAGCCCCCAGCACCCCACCCCCACTCACAGCACAGGCTCCTTCAGACTGTTTCTGCTAACATGCTTTTGCTTCTCACCAGCAGAAGGAAACCCTTCAGTCGCTCTGCTGCCTGTAGCAGCTTTTGCTTGCCTGTCTGAGCTGTGGAAACTTTTGTCAAATGAAGTCAAGCAGAACCTCAAAGACGCAGCAAATGAAGTAGAGCTGTTCTAATCAAGTCAGAGTGGGGACTCCCCCTGAAGCCTCTGGAATCCCTGTCTGTGTACCTCCTTCCCTAAAGCTGTTACCACCTCGGAACTGCTTGGAGAGCATTGGTCCTCAGAGAATGATTTACTATGAGCAGGAGATTCAAATCTTTCTTTTTTTTTTAACGGTAAGTCTTACATATGTAGCCATGGCTGAGCTGCAGGCCTGCATCTCACCATGTAGACCAGTGCAGACAAGGCTGGCCTCGAACTTGCAGAGATACGCCTGCCTGTGAGTGCTAGGGATTAATCAAGGTGTACAATATCATGCTTTTGACCACTTTGATATTAAGGAAGACCTACTACATCTTTCAGTCTTTTTTGTTGTTGTTGTTCTGGAGACGGAGTTTCTCTGTGTTACAGCTCTTATTGTCCTGGAACCCACTCTGTTAGACCAGACTGGCCTCGGATTCACAGAGATCCACCTGTCTCTGCCTCCTGAGTGCTGGAATTAAAGGCATGTGCCACCATTGCCCAGCTCAGTCTTTTAATCTATAGTGACACACACACATACACACACACACACACACACACAGCCCCCCCCCCCCGTACCTAAATACTCACATAACTTGTACTCTGAGCTACTTTGCCGGTGGTGGTGGTGGTGGTGGTGGTGGTGGTGGTGTGGTGGTGGTGGTGCAGGTGCACGCCTTTAATCCCAGCACTTATGAGGCAGAGGCAGGTGGATCTATGTGAGTTCGAGACCAGTCTGGTCTACAAGAGCTAATTCCAGGACAGCCTCCAAAGCCACAGAGAAACCCTGTCTTGAAAAACCAAAAAAAAACAGGGTTTCTCTAGCTTTGAAGCCTGTCCTGGAACTTGCTCTGTAGACCAGGCTGGCCTTGAACTCACAGAGATCTGCCTGTCTCTGCCTCCCGAGTGCTGGGATTAAAGGCATGTGCCACCCTTTCTTGCTTTTTCTTTCTCCTTTTTTCTCTTGTGCGTATGTGTCCCTGCGTATGTGTGTGTGTGTGTGGGGGGGGGGTTGAACCAGAATGTCGAGTGGTCACAAGTACCTTGGTCAGAGGCACCCTCTTATTGACCCTGTGTTTGTGACTCTCTAATCCATCTGCAAAGTTCTACTCATTGTCACATCTCACTCTGCACCTGCCCCTTAGGCGCCTACAGCATTTTACCTCAGGCCACAATGATCAGGTCAGGCACCAGGTGTCATGATTATGATCTGTGTGTCAGAACTAATGCTTCTCTCACCCCCTCCTTTAAAAAAGGTGTTATTATTATTTATATTTGCATGCTTCTCCGTGTGTGTGTGTGTGTGTGTGTGTGTGTGTGTGTGTGTGTGTGTGTGTATACACACGTGTGCGGGTGCTCATGGAAACCTACAGGTCCCCAAGGACTAAAATGACAGCAGGTTGAGCTCAGAGCACAAGTCCAGTGAAAGAGCAGCAAGCACCATCAACAGTTGAGCCATCTCTCCAGCTCGTCTCTCCTACCCCCTTGATGGACAGCAGTTCATCAGGAATAGAAGCTGTGTGTTACTCGCCTGCCGGTCGCACCTATCAGGAGGATGTGGGGGCTAAGCACGGATTCTCCCACCTGCAGAGGGCTTTAAAACCATCAAACCTAAACTCCGATTTTATTTATGTATGTGTTTATTTTTCAGACAGGGTCTCACTGCACTGCTCAGTTGGCCTGGGACTCTTGGCTTCCATTGGTCCTTCTACTGAGCATCTTGAGCATTTGGGCACACACTGTCATACACACCTTTTGACTTCTGATTTTAGATGATCAAAGAACGCCCCAGAGAGGCCTGCCTAAAGCCACACATCTGCGGTTGAGCAAAACAAGACTTGCTAATTTGTGCTGTGTCTGAGTGGATGTGGCAGCAGGGGGCATTTTGGGTTAGCAGAATGTTAGAAGAAAGGCTTGAAACTCTGGAAGGCCTATTTTCCAATATTAGGTGTGTTCCAGACATTGTCATTCAGACATTCTATCCTGGCACTTGGAAGGTAGAGGCAGGAGGATCAGAACAAGGTCATTCCTCACTACATAGAGTTCAAGACCAGCCTGGGTTCCATGAAATCCTGTCTCAGAAACAAAACAAACCAGTGACAAAAACATAAAATAAAGCCAGGTAGTGGTAGCACAGCACTTGGGAGGCAGAGGCAAATGGATCTCTGAGTTCCAGGCCAGCCTGGTGTACAGAGTAAGTTCCACGACAGCCAAGGCTACACAGAGAAACCCTGTCTTGAAAAACCAAAACCCACTGGGCAGTGGTGGTGCATGACTTTCATCCTAGCACTTGGGAGGCAAAGGCAGGCAGATCTCTGTGAGTTCCAGGCCAGCTTGGTCTCCAGATCGAGTGCCAGGATAGAATCCAAAGCTACAAAATGAAACCCTGTCTCGAAAAACAAAAAGAAAAACTAAAAACCAAACAAACAAAAACTTAAAATAAATACAGTAAGATAATACTGGTGTGCCTGACTTGGTAGAAACTATTCTTGGAAGCCTTGCTTTTCCTGGTACCATTGAGATTCCTCAATCCTATCTTATCACCCTTCATACAGTTAGTTTAGTTTACTAGAGTTTTCAGAGTCACCCACCAGCACCCCTTCAGCTTTATCCAGCCCCACCTGGGAGTATGGGAAAATGGGGCTGGAGAATTACCCTCTTCAGGCTCATGTTTCTTCAGCTCACCTACCCATAGCCTCCCACAGGTGCTGGGATTCACAGTACAAATCTTCCTGTGTATGACTTTAAACAATGTGTACCTGTTACAGAGAATCATAAAACATCCACAAACATAAAGCTAAATCAACAGACTCCAGAGGGCTTGAGGATGAAGTTCAGTGAGCAATGCTTTGCCTATCATACCCTAAGGCTTAGTCCCCAGCGCTGAACAATGGCATGGTACACACCTGTGGTTCCAGCCCTGGTGTGGAGGCAGGAGGACCAGAACAGGAGTTCAAGGTTAGCTTGGGATACAAGAGACCCTGCCTCAGAAACTAGCCAGAGAGAAACAAGTACACAAACACATTCAGGCTTCTTCAGCCCCGTTGTTGGGAGGCCACATGGCAGATGAACCACTGCTCTGCCAGAGCCGACTCATCAGGCTACAAGTGGTGTCTTGTTGGCTCAGTTATCTCACGGTCAGAAATGCAATAGGAACTCCCAGAAAAAGACTGGGGAGTGAGTAAGCCCCTGCTGGTGATTCACACGGGCCTTGGGGAAGCATAGGTTGGCTAAACTGTAACCACAGCAGTAACATCAGATGGACTTATAAAAGTAGCGCATGTGCCTTTCCAGGTTGACATTTTTGGAGGCTTTGGAAAAGCAAGAGAGACTGGGTGTGATAGTGCCTGCCTTTAATCCCAGCTCTCAGCACTGGGAGGCAGATACAGGCAGATTTCTTTCTTTTCTTTTTCAAGATAGGGTTTCCCTGTATTGCTTTGGAGTCTGTCCTGGAACTTGCTCTGTAGACCAGGCTGGCCTCCAACTCACAGAGATCTGCCTGCCTCTGCCTCCCAGGTGCTGGGATCAAAGGCATGAGCCACCACCACCCAACTCATGTAGGCAGATTTCTACTAGGTCAAGGTTAACCTGGTCTACATAGTGAGTTCCAGGCCAGCCAAGGCTATAAACAGTGAGACATACACTGTGTCTCAAAAGGGGGAACAAGAGAAAAGTTTGGGGTTAAGAAGAGTGATGCAGGGGGCTGGAAATATGGCTCAGTGGTTGAGAGCATTGGCTGCTCTTCCAAGGACCTGGGTTCAATTCCCAGCGCCAACATAGCAGCTCATAACTGTCTGTAACTTCAGTTCAAGGGTATCTGACAACTTCACACAGACATACATGCAAGCAAAACACCAAGGAACATGAAATAAAAACAAATAAAAGAAGAAGAAGAAGAAGAAGAAGAAGAAGAAGAAGAAGAAGAAGAAGAAGAAGAGTGATCCAGGGACTGGAGACATGGCTCATTGGTTAGGAGCCCTGGTTGCTCTTCCAAAGGAACTGGGTTTGAGTCCCAGCACCTACACGCAGCTCACAGCCACCTAACTTCAGTTCCAAGGCAGCAAATATCCCATCTTCTGTCTTCCATGGGCACAGCACACAAGCAGCACACAGACACATAAAGCAAAAATAACATAAAAAAATAAAAAGAAGCCGGGTGGTAGTGGTGCAAGCCTTTAATCCTAGCACTCTGGAGGCAGAGATAGTCGGATCTCTGTGAGTTCAAGGCCAGCCTAATCTACAGATTGAGTTCCAGGACAGCCAGGGCTACAGAAAGAAACCCTGTCTTAAAAAACCCAAATAAATAAATAAATAAGATGAAAAGACGCCTGCTAATGGCACTGTCTGGGTAGAAAGATCAAGAGGTTGAGGCTAGCCTGGGCTAACTCACAAAGCCTATCTGGGACAACAGAGATGCTTAAAAAGCATGCTCTGTTTTTTTGCACAGAACCAGAGTTTAGCCCCCAGCCCCCACAATGGGCAGCTCCCAACTGCCTGTAACTCTGGCTCCAGAAAGACCCCATGCCTCTGGCTTCCACAGGCTTCCACACGCATGTGCACATACCACCCCTCCCCCGCATACACATAGTTAATAGTAAAATAAATATTTTTTAAAGAGGTGGTGAGATGGTTCCATGGTTAAAGCACTGGCTGCTCTCCCAGGGGATTTGTTTCCCAGCACCTACATAATGGTTGACACCCATCTGCAACTCTAGCTACTGATATACCCTCTCCAGGCTTCCTGTGGCACACAGTGAACAAACATACACACAGACAAAATGCACATACACATAAAAACGAATGGAAACTGTCTCAAATTAGAAGAAAGTTTAAGACAATAAAAAGACTAAGAGGGTCTGAAGAGATGGCTCCAGGGTTAAGAGCACTGGCTGCTCTTCCATGTCACCCACATGACAGCTCACAACTGTGTGTAACTCCACTGCCAGGGGACCTAAAACCCATGGCAAAACAGTAGTGCACATAAAATAAAAAAAAATTAAAAAACAACTGAGAGCCATGTATATTAGCTGAGACACTTTGGAGAGTAAGGGCTGGGCCCTTGAAGTTTGAGGCCAGCCTAGACAACTTAGAAGGATTCTATCTTGAAATTAAAATCAAAACCAGGCACAGAGACAGGCATGGTAGTATGCACCTATAATTCCAGTATTCCTGGAATTCCTGGAAGCAGGAGGATCAGTAGTTCAGGTCATCCCCTACTACATAGAAAGTTAGAGACTCTGTCTTAGGAACCTCAAAAAAATGAAAAAGCAATCATAAGAGGTAAGGGTTGACAGCCAGGCATGATGGCACAGGCCCAGCACTCAGGAGACAGAGGCAGCAGGTCTTTGTAAATTCCAGGCCAGTTTGGTCTACAGCGTGAGTTTTAGGACAGCCAGGGTTACAAAAAGGCATCAAATCTTGAGCAATAAAGAAAAAAAAAAAAAAAGGCTAGGTAGTACAGTGCAGTGGAGAACACTTGTTTGACTAGGGAGTGCAATGCAGTGAAGAACACCTGTTTAGCTAGGGAGTGCTGTGCCATGCAGTGTTTAACTAGAGGGTGCAGTGCAGTGAACACCTGTTTGGCTAGAGGGTGCAGTACAGTGGAGAACACCTGTTTAACTAGAGGGTGCAGTGCAGTGGAGAACACCTGTTTGGCTAGAGGGTGCAGTGCAGTGGAGAACACCTGTTTGGCTAGAGGGTGCAGTGCAGTGGAGAACACCTGTTTGGCTAGAGGGTGCAGTGCAGTGGAGAACACCTGTTTGGCTAGAGGGTGCAGTGCAGTGGAGAACACCTGTTTGGCTAGAGGGTGCAGTGCAGTGGAGAACACCTGTTTGGCTAGAGGGTGCAGTGCAGTGGAGAACACCTGTTTGGCTAGAGGGTGCAGTGCAGTGGAGAACACCTGTTTGGCTAGAGGGTACAGGTGCAGTGGAGAACACCTGTTTGGCATACATGAGGCTTTGGGTTTCACCCCCAGCACCACCAGGAAAAGTCTGAGAGAAATTGTCAGTTTGATAATTATATTGTTTCTTCAGTATACTCCCATTGAAGTCTCTGATTAAACTTTAAACTATGGGCTGGGGTGCTGGAGAGATGGCTCTGCAGTTTAGAGTGCTTACTGCAATTGAAGAGGAACCTAGTTCAGTTCCCAGAACCCCCTATGGCAGCTCACAACTACTTGAAATTCCTGTCCCAAGGAATCTGATGGCTTCTTCTGGCATTTGCAGGCTTAGGGTCCATGTAAGCTCACACACACACACACACACACACACACACACACACACACACACACACACTAAAACAAAGCAAAATAAAAAACTCTTTTAAAAATTTGGATCCATGCAGCTGGACATGGTGGTGCACGCTTTTAGTCCCAGCACTTGGGAGGCAGAGGCAAGTGATCTCTGAGTTCGAGGCCAGCCTGGTCTACTGAGCAAGTTCCAGGACAGTCAGTTCTACAAAGAAAAGCCCTGTCTCAAAAAAACAAAACAAAAAACAAACAAACAAACAAACAAAAAACAAAACAACACACACACACACAATAATAGCCCGGCATTGGTGGCTCACATCTTTAATCCCAGCATTTGGGGGGCAGAGGCAAGTGGATCTCTGTGAGTTTGAGGCCAGCCTAGTCTACAGAGCGAGTGAGTTCCAGGACAGGCTCCAAAGTTACAGAAAAATTCTGTATCAAAAACTAATAATGGGGCTGGAGAGAGGGCTCAGAGGTTAAGAGCACTGGCTGCTCTTTCAAAGGTCCTGAGTTCAATTCCCAGCAACCACATGGTGGCTCAGAACCATCCATAATGAGATCTGGTGCCCTCTGCTGGCCTGCAGAGATACAAGGAGGCAGGATGTTTTATTCATAATAAATACATAAATAAATCTTTAATAATAATAATAATAATAATAATAATAATAATAATAATTGATCTAGGAAGTCCTAGATTCAATCTCTAGCACCAAAAAAAGGGGGAAAATTAACAAGAAAATGAGGTGGAGTCGTGATAATACAAGAACCAATGGAGGAGTTTTAGGTGGACTGATGTCATTTTTGTTTTGTTTGTTTTGTTTTTTTGAGACAGGGTTTTTCTGTGGCTTTGGAGGCTGTCCTGGAACCAGCTCTTGTAGACCAGGCTGGTCTCGAACTCACAGAGATCCACCGCCTCTGCCTCCTGAGTGCTGGGATTAAAGGCGTGCACCACCAACGCCTAGCTGGACTGATGTAATTTATCAGCTTTGTTTTAAAGATAGAGAAGGGACCACCCTAATGGTTCAGTAGGTAAAGATACTCACTGCCTAGCTCCATCTCTGGGACCCAAAGGTAGAAGGAGAGAACCACTCCTCACAGAATTGTCCTCTGACCTCCATATGTATTCTGGGGCACATGAGTATACAAGCACATAAATCCATTAATACATAAATAAGTAATAATAAAGGTAAAGCCAGAACTTGATGGCAGAAATCCATAATCTCATCCTCTACTAGCCTGAGGCAACGTGAGCTACATAGGCTATCTAAAACGACGAGAAAAAAAGCCAGGAGTGATGGTACAAACTTGTAATCTCAGGTAGCTGAGGCAGGGACATCTCAGTGATTTCAAGGCCCAGCCTTGGGTACGGTGTGAGATTCCATCTCAAGGGGAGGGCATAGGTTAGACAATAGGATGTCTCAGGGGTAATCTTGCTTGACACCAGTCCCAATGACCTGACGTTGATCCCTGGGACCTACATGGTGGGAGAGACCTAATGCCTATAATTTGTCCTCCGGCCTTCACCTAAACACTTTGGCATATGCACACCCACGTGTACACAAACAAAGAGTTTAAAGAATGGAGGCTGGCTGGGGAGTTTCCCCAGTCAGTAAAGTGCTTGCCACCTGAGCTCCACCCTCAACTCACATGGAGAGTGCCAGGCATGATGGTGTCATTTCAGTGCGTGGGAGATGGACACAGGTGGATTTCTAAAGCTCACCGGCCAGCCAGGCTAACCATAGAACCCCAGGTCCCAGTGAAGAGACCCTGCCTCAAAACACAAGGTGGACTGCTCCCTGAGAATGAAACCTTTGCTGAGTGTGGTGGCACATGTCTCTAATCCCAGCACCCAGGAAGCAGAGGCAAATGGAACTCTGTGAATTCAAGTCCAATCTGGTCTACACAGTGAGTGCCAGGACAGCCAGAGCTACAAAGTGAGATCCTTTTTCAATAAAATAAAACAAACAAATGACACCTAACCTATGGCCTCCACACCCACATATACGTAGAAACACCTATATACAGATGTGTACACAATATTTGAACACATACACACAGGGCTGGAGAGATGGCTAAGCAATTGGGAGTTCACACCGATTTTGCAGAGGACTCAAATTCATTTCCTAAATTTCACAGTGGGTGGCTTACAACCGTCTGTAACTCTACCTCTAAGGCCTTCTTCTGCCACCTTTGATGGACACCTGCATTATTCTAGTGCACGAGTGTACATACATACACACACACACACACACACACACACACACACACACACACACACATACACACACACATTTTAAAAAACACATATACACCAGCCAATAAATAAGTAGTAAAAATGGAGGATCTGTGAGATCAGAGGGGTTGAGAGATCTCAACAACACTCTGCTGGGGTTTTTTGTTGTTGGTGGTGTTGTTTTGTTTTGTTTTGGTTTTGGCAAAAGCAAAACAAATCACAGCTGCATGTGGTGGCCCACCTCTTTAATCCCAGCACTCAGGAAACAAAGCCAGACAGATCTCTGTGAGTTTGAGGGGGCCAGCCTTATCTACACAGCAAGCTGTGTGTCTGGTGTGCAGAGACACATGGAAGCAGAATGTTGTATGCATAATAAATAAATAAATAAATATCTTAAAAAAAAAGTAAGCCCACCCTGTCTATTTCTCTACTGTTTCTTGTTGGTTGTTTTTTTTTTTAAGTCTTTATTTACTTATAATGTATACAGTTATCTGCATGCATGCATGCACAACAGAAGAGGGCACCAGATCTCATTATAGATGTTTGTGAGCCGTCATGTGGTTGCTGAGAATTGAACTCAAGTCCTCTGGAAGAACAGCCAGTGTTCATAACTTCTGAGCCATCTCTCCAGCCTGTTGGTTGGTTTTTTGAGAGAGGGTTTCTCTGTATAGCAGCTCTGCCTGTCCTGGAACTCGTTTTATACATCAGGCTGGCCTTGAACTCACAGAGATTCACCTGCCTGTGCCTCTCAAGTGCTGGGATTAAAGGCAGCCACCAGCACTGCCCAGTCTTTCTCTAATTTTTATTGTTGCTGGGCATGGTAGCCCAGGCTTTCATTCCAGCACTCAGAAGCCAGAAGCTGGTTAATCTCTGTCTGTTCAAAACCAGGACATATTGTGTTCCAGGACAGCCAGAGCTATATAGTGACAACCTGTCTGAAATAATAGTAATAATAATAATAAATTAAAAATTGTTTTTGTTCATCGAGACAGGGTTTCTTTGTGTAGTCCTGGCTATCCTGGAACTAAGAGATCCACCTGCCTCTGCCTCCCGAGTGCTGGGATTAAAGGTGTGTGCCACCACTAAGTTAAATAAATTAAAATGTATTCTGTGTGTGCAACCACTGCATGCATTCAGAGGTCAGAGGACAAAGGCCGGGAGTCAGTCCAGTCCTTTCACTGAGTGGGTCCATGGGTAGAACTCATATAGCAGGCTTGGCAGCAGGCACTTTGACCGGATGATCCATCTTGAGACTCCCTGGACTAGATTTGCTGATTCCAGAATTTTGTTTATATGTCCACACACATCAAAATGAGTTCTGATTCCTGTAGACTTGGTCACAGTTGCCGGCTTCACAGCCATCAACTCTTAAAGCCGAGCCTAGGATGCTTCTTTTATCTCCGTAAAAAATAAACAGGGGCAGCACTTTTCCTTCTCCAACAACAGATGTACTGATTTAAGAGTCACTGCTTTACATGGAATCTAAGCTGGCCAGGTGGTCATGGCCTTTAACCCCAGCACTCCAGAGGCAGAGACAGGCGGATCTCTGAATTCCAGGCCAGCCCGGTCTATAGAGCGAGTTCCAGGACAGCCAGAGATACACAGAGAAACCCTATCTTTTTTTTTTTTTTTTTTGGTTTTTCAAGACAGGGTTTCTCTGTGTAGCTTTGGAGCCTATCCTGGCACTCACTCTGTAGACCAGGCTGGCCTCGAACTCACAGAGATCCGCCTGCCTCTGCCTCCAGAGTGCTGGGATTAAAGGCGTGTGCCACCAATGCCCGGCTAGAGAGACCCTATCTTGAAAAACAAAAAACAAAACAAAACAAACAACAACAAAAACAGTTTCTTGCCCTGTTTTTTTTGGCAGCCAAGATTTGAATATTGTCAATGTTGGGAATGTTTCATGAAGGGCACACCCACACAAACCTCATAAAGATACTAAAAAATTAGGCT
Source organism: Cricetulus griseus (assembly GCF_003668045.3). Classification (NCBI taxonomy): domain Eukaryota; kingdom Metazoa; phylum Chordata; class Mammalia; order Rodentia; family Cricetidae; genus Cricetulus; species Cricetulus griseus. The sequence continues at coordinate 23,468,395 of NC_048595.1, read as the reverse complement.
TGTCAGGCATAGTATGCAATGACTAGCCAGTAAACTAGCCATTTGTCCTGACTTAGTGATTCCTTAGTAAACCAAGCCACCCTCAGACTCACAGAAACCCACCTGTCCCCGACTCTGGAGTACTGGGGTTAAAGGTGAGTACCAGCCCTCTTGGCTTTCCCAGTACTTTTAAATTCTTTGTTTGTTGGAAACAGGTGCCCTGGTGAGCCTCTTGCCTTAGCCTGTGCTTCCTGTCTGTGCCCAAGGCCGTACACACGCTAAGTACATACTCTTCCACGGAGCTACACTCCCAGCTACAAGATGGATTTATTCTCTCCAACTGGGACTGGTTTAAACACAGAACTGATTCTGCTGCTCAATCATTGCCATCAGTAAGGGCTACACTGTAGCTATTGTATTCTGCCTTTTAGTGGTGGTCTTTGTGGTTAACAATGGGGAGTTTCAAGACAGTCTAAGTGTTACTGAGTCTCAGCTCACTGTGTCCCTGTCATAGTGACTCAGTTTTGATTCCATGATCTCTCAGTCACTTACTGACAAAAGGTCTTCAGGAAGATTACTAAATCTTCGTGTGCACACACTTGACTCTGAAAAAGTTATTACGTGCATGTATTGATTGTGTGTATCTGTGTGTGGGCAGACACCTTATGGTGCTAGTGTGGAAGACAAAGGATAAGTCTGCAATCCCTCTACCACATGGATCCTGGAGATCCAGTTCAGGCTGTCAGTTTTCAGTAAGAGCCTTTAACCACTGAACCATCTTATCCCCCCCTTCCCCGACACACACTTGATTTTTTTTTTTTTTTTACATTACTGATAGTTTATTCCACACTTTGATTTTTTTTGAGACAAGATCTTACTATGTAGGGGCTGGAGAGATGGCTCAGTAGTTAAGAGCCCTGGCTGCTCTTACAGAGGACCTGGGTTCTATTCCCAGCACCCTCATGGCAGCTCACACCTGTCTGTAACCCTAGTTCCAGGGGATCTGACATCGTTACACCAATGCACATGAAATAAAGTTAAATAAAATATTTATTTATTTTGTTTTTTCAAGACAGGTTTCTCTGTGGCTTTGGAGGCTGTCCTGGAACTAGCCCTTGTAGACCAGGCTGGTCTTGAACTCACAGAGATCCACCTGCCTCAGCCTCCCAAGAGCTGGGATTAAAGGCATGCACCACCACCACCGCCCAGCTAGTATTTTTTTTTATAAAGATCTTACTATGTAGGCCAAACTGATCTCAGATTAGCAATAATCTTTCTGCTGCAGCCCCCCAGTCCTAGGATCATAGGTTTGAGCCACCACACCCAGTTCAAATTTCTGAGCTCTCAGACCCTCTCCTAAATTCTGTGCCGGCAAAATAGGAATAAAAATGAGACCTGCATCTTAGACCGTTATGAGCACTATATATATATGACTGGTGGACGGCCCTGTGGTGTAAAATGCTTTATACGATGCTTGGTTCATAATGACTACCTTTGTTGGGGCAGAGAAGCTAGGGTGCAGGTGCAGAGTGGACCCACTCATTAAGTTGCTCAAGCTGGCCTTGAACTTACTCTGTAGCCAGGCAGGTCTAAACTGTTTTGCTGTTGTTTTATTTTTTGAGACAGGATTTCTCTGCAGCTTTGGAGCTTGTCTTGGAACTCACATTGTAGATTAGGCTGGCCTGGAACTCACGAAAATCTGCCTGGCTCTGCCTCCCGAGTACTGGGATTAGAGGTGTGCATCACCACCACCAGGGTCAGGTCTTAAACTTTTGAATCTCCTGCCTCTGTCTCTCTAACAATTGGGATGACAGGCCTGTGCTACCAGGCCAGTCACAAGAAGTCACTAAATAGATGAGATTAATTTTCATTTGAGGCTAGCATGTGTGTTTCATTGTACATCTTCTAAGATTGAAATGGCCTGTCATTTTCATTCTTCTTCATAATTTTGGGCACTTCCACTTTTTCTTCTTTAATACATTTACCTGAAATAGAAGCTTTACTACCCTAAATGGAAAATCAGTGTCACTATCCATAAATAGCAGTTTCATGTCAGTGCACATTAGAAGTCGTAAATTAGCAATTGTACGTGCTCATCCATCAGCCACCACAATAACTCACATAGTCAGCATCTTAAAGGCCACAGTGTGGGTGATGCTGCCCTGTGAGAGTGAACCTGGCGCTTATGCTTTTCTGTCCATAGGCAACAATCACTCTTCCTTCCTCCTCCTTTCCTTTCTTCCTTTTCCCCTCTTTTTTGTGGTATTAGAGATTGAATCCAGAAACTCCCACTGAGCTATACCTACAGCCCTAGCAATTTTGCAATTCTGTGTGTGTGTCTGTGTGTGTGTGTGTGTATGTGTGTGTGTGTGTCTGTATGTGAGTGTGTGTGTGTGTGTGTCTGTGTGTGTGTGTCTGTATGTGAGTGTGTGTGTGTGTCTGTGTGTGTGTGTGTCTGTATGTGAGTGTGTGTCTGTGTGTGTGTCTGTGTCTGTGTCTCTGTGTCTGTGTGTCTGTATGTGAGTGTGTGTGTGTGTGTATGTGTGTGTCTGTGTCTGTATGTGAGTGTGTGTGTCTGTGTGTGTGTGTGTGTGTATCTGTATGTGAGTGTGTGTGTGTGTCTGTGTCTGTGTGTGTGTCTCTGTGTGTATGTGTGTGTGTGTGAGTGTGTGTGTGTCTGTATGTGAGTGTATGTGTGTGAGTGTGTGTGTGTGTGTCTGTGTCTGTATGTGAGTGTGTGTGTGTGTGTCTGTGTGTATGTGTGTGTGTCTGTATGTGAATGTGTGTGTGTGTGAGTGTGTGTGTGTCTGTGTCTGTATGTGAGTGTGTGTGAGTGTGTGTGTGTCTGTGTGTGTGTCTGTATGTGAGTGTATGTGTGTGAGTGTGTGTGTGTCTGTGTGTGTGTGTCTGTGTGTGAGTGTGTGTGTGTGTCTGTGTCTGTATGTGAGTGTGTGTGATTGTGTGTGTCTGTGTGTGTGTCTGTGTGTGTGTGTGTGTCTGTGTGAGTGTGTATGTGTGTGAGTGTGTGTGTGTGTGTGTACTTGAGTGTATAGGGCTGCTGATGTTAGGTCTCTTCCTCAATTGCTTTCCTCCCACTCTTTTGCTGTTGCTTTTTTTCGAGACAGGGTTCTTCTGTGTAGCCCTGGTTATCCTGGAACTCGCTCTGTAGACCAGACTGGCCTCCAATTCCGAGATCCACTTGCCCAACCACCACCTAGCTCCTCCCACATTTTTTGAGACAGGGTCTTTCACTGATCCTGGAGCTTAGATTGGCTGGCTAGAGTGCCTCAGGGGTTCTGACGCTGGCTCCCTGGCACTGGGGTTTCAGACATATTCTACTGTACCTGGCTTTTGTTCTTTGGTGATCGACTCGGGATCGACTTAGGTTCTCAGGCTTGTCCGGGAGCAAGCACCTTGACAACTGAACTGTCTCCCCAGACCCCTCCATAGTGCAACTTTCTGAATCAGTCAATATATAGACAAAAATTAAGTGGGCGCATCCAGTCTTCTGGTCTAGTGCCAAGGGCCAGAGATGAGCAGACCAAGAACAGTCCCAATCACATAGCCTGCCCTCTGTGACAGGATGTCCCTCGGCAGGTCTTTTCATTTTCAGCCAAGGCTATAAGGCCTGCTGTCAGATCAGTATTGTCTGCACCTCTCAACAACACATTCTCTCAGCAACACTTTCCAGGAAGTAAGATGAAAATCACCGCCATTATCCATTCACCAAGCTAACATCAGAGCGGCATGTGTGGACGGGGAAGACTCGTCTGTACACGGACTGTATGGAGCCAGTAAGTTAACCTGCATCTAAATGTATCTAGAGACCCAGGTTGGGTGGCAATCATTACTTCATGTAATTTGCATGATTTGAATGATTTCATGTAACTCTGACAGTAGTCCTATGAAAAAAATGTCATTATCAGTCCCATTTTACAGATGCAAAACCGAGGCAGAAACTGGGTAAAGCAATTTGCCTGAAGCCTGCTAACAAACCAAGGTTTGGGGAACCACAAACTGAACCTTGGCCTGCCCCAAGCTTCAACCTCCCCAACCCCCCAGTATCACCACAGGGACAATCTGTCAGGATGTACACCAGTGGCTCCCGGGGACACAGCTCAGAAGTGAGATGGAGGAGCCTGACACTCTGCTATCTTTGGACGCCTCTGTGATGTTTTGAATTTAAAAACACAACAAAGCCAGCCTTGTGCTAATTTTATAACAGCAAAATTAAAAACAACAACATCACCACCAACGCAAAAGCGCCATTAAAAACAAAATCCCTGTTTTTCCTCCCTTCAGACAACAGCAGGCCATGAAGCCCCAAGCTGTTCTCATTCCTGTCACTCTGTCTCTATCTCCTGAGTGCTGGGGTGACAGGTGTGTGCCACCACACTCTGTGAGTGGCAGTCCTTTGAGAACATACCAACTATGTAGTTCCCCTGCCCTTTCATCCCAGGCTTGGAATAGATGGCAGAGGAAAAAAAATAGTCTTGTGTACAAGAACTTTAGGAAATATTGGATTAGACAAAATCAATCAGTCTTTCTCTCTGGGGAAGACCTGCAGGGGTTTAACAAGCCAGCATCCACAGTTTGTCACTGAGGCCATGTAGGTTGGCTCTAACACCTACGCAGGTTTATCATGGAACTAGTTTTGGGTTTGTTTGTTTTGTTTTTTGCAGGGCAAGCACTGACAATACAGCACAGCATATTCCAGACCCACACTGAGGTCAGCTGTTAAAGATCACATTTCTAGGGCCTGGAGAGATGGGTTAGTGGTTAAGACCACTGGCTGCTCTTCCAGAGGACCAGGGTTCAATTCCCAGCACCCACATGGCAGCTCACAACTGTCTGTAACTCTAGTTCCAGGGGTTCCAACCACTCACATAAATATATATACAGGCGAAACACCAATGCACATAAAATAACAATTATTTATTTAAAAATCATATTTCTAGACGCAGGGTACAGCTTCATGTACTCGGCGTACATGAGATCCTTCATGGCTAAAGATTAGGGGAGAGGAGAAAGACTCCTAATTTGCTAGATGTTATCTTGGGCCTACCTTCCTCCACAGCAACACCATCCTCTGAATTGAACTTGGCTTTGAAACCAACAGCCTGTGGGGGGGTGTGTGTGTGGAGGGGTGCTGTAGGATCCTACCTCTGACCAAACCTGCACACATACATTTTCCTATGATAGAGGAGAAGCTTTGAACAGGGAAGGTATGTGTATGAGTGTGTATGCATTTTTTTTTTTTTTTAAAGAAGATGTCTGGCTTTGTAGCCCACGCTGGACTTCAACACTCCGAATTCCTGCCTCAGCATTCTGAGTGCTCCGATTATAGACAATGCAAAATGGCGCCTGCTGAGAAGCCCTCTCCTGTGACCGATCCCTCCTCTCAGAACAGAATCTAGCCTTCCTGAGTTTTCACACCAGACTATATACAGGAAACAAACTCATTTGCAAAGCCGTACCGCAAGCATGAGGGATTGGGCGGTTCACGGTCTTGCCAAACCCTGAGTAGGTGTAATTCTGGGTGTGAACAAACACTCTGCAGGGGCAGGAAGTGCCTAGCTTCCCTTAAGCACCTACTGTGTGTCAGTATTAGCCAGGGCACTTTGTTATCAATGTCCCTTTGATTTTGCCAGGCACTCTGGAAGCCAGGGCTTAACTACTGTGTCTTTTTTGTTTGTTTGTTTGTTTTTTGTTTTTTCGAGACAGGGTTTCTCTGTGACTTTGGAGGCTGTCCTAGAACTAGCACTTGTAGACCAGGCTGGTCTGGAACTCACAGAGATCCACCTGCCTCTGCCTCCCGAGGGCTGGGATTAAAGGCCTGCACCACAACACCCAGCAGCTACTGTGTCTTTATAAATAACTGAAACTTGGAGTGGATAAACCACACACTCAAGCAAATGGCCAATCCAGAATTGTTCCTGGGCCTCGCTATCTGACCCTCAAAGGTGTGGGGTTTTTTGTTTTGTTTTGTTTTTTTACACTACACCACATGCCTGGTCTCTTACAGCTTTGACTTTATTCTGAGATCTCTGCTCCATATTCCCAGAAAACAGCACCACAGGATAGGGACCTTGGTTTTAGCCTCTGCCCTTCCCAGGACTGCCTTGTTCAGGAAGCTTCCAGATCCCCTTGAAGGAAGCTCCCCCAGCGCCCCCTCTGAAGTCTCAACCCTTTCTCTGCCCTTGTCCTCTGGGCTCTTTTGAGAAGAGCCACTGTTATGAGCTCCAAGGACTAGGAACTCTGTGGGATTCCTCTGTCAGTCAGCACAGGACTGGCCAAGGGGACTGCTGTTGTTGCCTGTTCAAGCACAGTTGAGACACAGGAAGAGCCTGTGTGTTTCCTGCCCCTGTAGGAATTGAGAGGCCTTGGAGAAGGCTGGCATATGCTGACAAGATGGAAAACGGGTTACACGAACATCTCTAGCGAGGAAACCTGGAAAGTCAACTGAAGTGGAGACTGTCCCCCAAAGTTTAGAGTTAGAATGCCAGGTGCTGGGAGGCATCTGGGGACAAGTCTCTGGGACGCTACCCTTCAGAATCTGAAGCAGGAATCATGAAGACAAACATGTACACACAAATACAGCTGAGGTGAGGCAGGAGGGGACAAGGGCAAAGGCGAGGACATCCGTGCTGACATTTGGCAGGACAGGAACAGTGGCTTTCCAGGTGGAAGTCCAGAAGTTCTTGCCCTGAGCCAGCTGTACCCCGTCTGGGATAAAAATAGTCCTTCCTTTTCCCTTCTCCCATCATTCTCATTCACTACCAACTTTCCCCGGGAAGACACATCCGTCCTGGATAAGCCTTCCTCACATGTCCACCCGGTTCCCTGGAGACAAGTCTGTCTTTCAGGATGCTGGCTACTAAAGCTAAGTTAGTTCTCATGGCCCATCTGGGTGCCGTGTGTGACTTCTTCGTGAGTTTTTGCAACTCAGGTCTGCCCCGGGGGAACCAAAGGATTGATTCCTAGGGCCTGCACTCAAGACTGTCCATCTTGTCACCCTGTCTATCACAGAGGCAGGAGGAGCCCAGCCCAAGCCATCACTCTCTCACAAGGCCCTGCTCTACCACTGCCCGTCTTGAGGAAGAATGTATTAAGTGATGCGTGACCACCTTCAGACCTCAGAAACCTTATCCTATGAGGACGAGGAACTGGTCAGGTGACTGCTGGTGGCCTCCTTGGTACTTGACACCGTGCCCTAGATCTCCAAGGAGTATGCTTCTAGTGAGGTGGGAACGATGGCCAACAGAACAGCAGAGGTGAGATCTACCCACCTAGCCCATCTCCAGGAAGGCATTTCAGAAAGTCTGCAGCACAGCTAGAGAGCCTGGCCCTCCACACAGATGCAATCAATCCTCTGCTGTCTGGCTCCCACCATAGCCCCTGACTGTTGTTCCCAGCACCCCTTACCTGCCCAGCCTGGGAGCCTTCTGGCCCGTTCACATGATGCTCCTGGCCTGGCTTGACTGCCTGGACCCAGTCTCGGCTCCCCTTGCCTTCGTAGTCACCACCTGTCTCCTTGCGCCCACGTTCCACCCTGACTTCCTGCCTCCTGAGGGCTCCCCAGCCAACCCAGCCCCAGCAACCCAACCACAAGCCTCTAGCACCTCAAGCTTCCTGCCGCCATAGCGCCTTCAGCCTCTTGGGGTCCCAAACATCTCTAGGCCAGCCCCTACTCATACTGAGGGTGGCACTTAGAGGGGGAAAGTTGCGGGGAGATCCATGTGCCATGGCAAGGGTCTATAATCCTAGCACTCTGGAGGTGGGGCAGTATTGGCTACACCCAGAGTTTCAGGCCAGCCTGAATCACACGAGTCCCTGTCTCAAAACAACAAAATAATAATAATAATTAATAATAATAATAATAACAATAAACCAAGGAGGAAAATTTTTTTAATTTTTTATTCATTTTACAAACCAACCACAGTTTCCCCTTCCTCCCCTCCTCCTGCTCCCACCACCTACCCCCCACAACCCATCCCCCGACCCACTCCTCCGAAAGGGTAAGGCCTCCCATGGGGCACATTAAGTTGAGGAGGACCAAACCCCTCCCCCCTGCATCAAGGTTGAGCAAGCCCACCATAGAGAATGGGCTCCAAAAAGTCAGCTCATGCACCAGGGATAGATCCTGGTCCCACTGTCAGGGACCTCTCAAAAAGACCAAGCTACACAACTGTTGCCTAGTTAGGTCCCATGCAGGACCCCGCAGCTATAAGTGAGCTCCCATGACCTTGGGTCAGCTGTGCAGGATTTTTTTTTTTTTTTTTTAATTCAGGGTCTCACTGTGTAACCCTGACTAGCCTGGAACTTGCTATGTAGACCAGACTAGTGTGATGTTGAATTCACAAAGATCTGCCTGCCTCTGCCTCCCCAGTGCAAAGGAGTGGGCCGTTATACCTGATAAGAAAGGATGCTTGATGAAGCCGCCTTCATGCCCTCCAAGATGCACCTGGGTAGGAGATCCGAAGGGAGCCTTCGCCTCCATGAGCAGAGGCCAGCAGCTACAAGTTGGGTTTACAACAAAGGAACATGGCACTACAGTCATGCTAGGACTAGGTAGGCGGCCTTTAATTTAATCTGCCAGCAGAAGGCATCTCTTCTGTTCAGAGTTGAAGCCTAGACAATAGCTCTGTTAAATGGTTGGTGACAAGGTTGCATGTAATTTAGTAAACAGCAACCACAGTCACTGACAGAGCATAGACCATGTCATCTTGGGGCACAGAACAACAGTCATGGGTCAGGCCTCTTACAGTCCAGTGTTGACAGCCTGTTTTAGGAGGAATACAGGAAAACCCCATGTCCTTAAGACTATAGTGACAGGCTAGGGTGTGGTGGCCCACAGCTTTGATCCCAGCATTTGAGAGGCAGATGCAGGCAGATCTCTGTGAGTTCCAGGCCATACAAGTCTACACAGGGAGTTCCTGGACAGCCAGGGGCTACATAAAGAAACCCTGTGTCAATATCTAGATTGATAGATGATAGATAGATAGATAGATAGATAGATGATTAACTGAAGAATATAGTAACAGGCAGAGGGCAGGACCACATGGCCTAAAATGATAATTCAAGTGGAGACAAGGCCACACCCCTAATGGACCGCACAGCCTGCCACAGGTAGAGGACAGATCAAGCATACTGCCCATGCAGCTGTGGCAGGCCGCAGACATTCTGGTATCAGCAGGAGGTAAGATGTTTTGCAACAAGCAGCAGGCAGGTCAAAAATAAGGATGGTACCCATCGTAGGCAGAGGACCAGGTCACCAGTGATGTGAGGAACCTCGAATGGCCCCTATCGGGCCTGAGAATGGGTCCTGACCTCACTGGAAGGAAAGTGTAAATGTGTCACCTCCTGAGCTATGCTGAGTGAGCGGGTGGGGGAGGGGAGCCCACAGAGCATTGTTGGGGTTTGTGAGGTGGAAGCTGAAGCTCTGTGTACCTCAGCTGCAGAGGGAAGGGGGGACAGGAAATGAGGGGGGAGGAAGCCTGAGTTGGAAAGTCAGACAAAGAGAGTAACACAGAAACAAAGGCTGAGAGACATGCAGAAAACAAAAACCCTCCTCGGTGACAGAGCCCGGACCTGGTGCAGGGCTCAGCTCCCCTCACTTAGGAACCATAGTGCTTCACAGCTCACTTCAGCTTCAGCTCATGCCTGGAGGATGTCACTGAGAGATGGCGCATGGGCACGCTAAAGTAAGGCCTATCTAGCTGCCTGTGAGAATTAGCAGCTTGTTTCTATCCAGTTTTAGATTTTTTGTTTGTTTGTTGTTTTGTTTTTTGAGACAGAGTTTCTCTGTGTAACTCTAGCTGTCCTGGGACTTGCTCTACAGAGGAGGCTGGCCTCAAACTCAGAGATCCTCCTGCCTCTAGAGTGCTAGTATTAAAGGCCTGCGCCACCACCACCCAGCTCTTTTGAGATTTTTAAAACACGGTCTCTAGCTCTAGCCCTGGCTGGCCTGGAACTCACTAAATAGATTAGGCTGGCCTCAAACTCGTAGAGATCTGCCTGTCTCTGCCTCATGGGTGCTGGGATTAAGGGCCTATGCCTTCATGCTGGCGTGGTCTCCCCATCCTCTAATAGAAATAGTGGAGTTGAAGCGGGGAGTTGGTGGCGCAAGCTTTTAATCTCAGCACTCGGGAGGCAGAGGCAGGCGGATCTCTGTGAGTTCGAGGCCAGCCTGGTCTCCAGAGCAAGTGCCAGGATAAGCTCCAAAGCTACACAGAGAAACCCTGTCTCGAAATACAAAAGAGAGAGAGAGAGAGAGAGAGAGAGAGAGAGAGAGAGAGAGAGAGAAATAGGGGAGTTGGTTTTGAACAGAGAACTGTCAGATTCTTCATCCTCCTAGCCCTAAATTTACCTAAATCACCTGCCATGAAAGAGACATAAGAGCCAGATGGTGGCGCATGCCTTTAATCCCAGCACTGGGGAGGCAGAGGCAGGCAGATCTCTGTGAGTGCAAGACCAGCCTGGTCTACAAGAGCGGGTGCCAGGACAGCCTCCAAAGCCACAGAGAAACCCTGTCTGGAAAAACCAAAAAAAAAAAGAGACATAAGATTTTAAGTTTAGGGGCTGGAGAGGTAAGGGGCTCAATAGTCAAGAGCACTTGCTCTTGCAGAGGACCTGAGTTTGTTGCCAGTGTTAGACCCCCGAAAACTCAAGTATCGGGGTCTCAGGCCAGGTTCGCGGTCACCCCAATCACCAGGCGGATTCGAGAGCTTGCTGCAAACTGCACGAGGCTTTATTGTAATTTAACGAACTAACCCCATGTTAGCTCGGGTCTTTCACCCACCCGCCATGGCGGACAGCTAGAAAAAGACGGCTCCTAAGGTCTCCCCAAAGATCTTATAGGGCAGCGTAAGGGGAGTGTCTAGGGGTACGCACAGGCTTACGATTGGTGTGCCTCCAGGCTTGGAGGGCTTGCCCTGTGTTGATTGGTCAACTGGTTGTTATGGCTCATAGGCCCTCCCAGGGTGGTTGCTATGCTCTCTACGTCATTGTCGTGCGCTTGTCCGTAAAGCACACCCAGGGTCGTAAAGCATAGCGCCACCAGCTAACTTCTGATTGGTTCCTTGTCACAAGACAGGCATCTGACCTTTTAGTGACTAAGGTTCCTTGTCACGAGACAGGCATCTGACCTCTAAGTGACCAAGGCAGGTTTATGGCAAGCACGTGTTCGGCTGTTATGGCTGCCAAAAGGGAAGCCGGTTCCTTCACCAGCACCCACTTCAGGCAGCTCACGACAGCCTATAACTCCAGCTCCAGCTCATCCAATAACCTCTTCTCCCGGCATGCTCACACACAAAACAAACAAAATACAATAAATCTTTATTTAACCCTCCCTTCTGATTTGATAAGGTGGAGAAATAGATCTGGAGATGTTGGGGAGACTGGGTGCCATCCACCTTCAGCAGTCTTGTCTCCTGTTGTGGAGTCCCCAGTCCCAGTGTCATGTGGTAGACAGGCAACAACCACCCTCAGCTTCAGTGAGGGACTGCAGAAACTTTGGTGGGATGCAGCGGTTTTTTAATTAACATATTTGCGGCCTGAACTCCCTCTCTTCCCCTCACTCTGGGGCTTTGTGCTCTCTGAATTCAACTTTCAGAAACCTGTGTGCGCGCCCACCCCCACCCTTGCAGGAGCCGGAGCCTGGGGCACCTCTTCCTTCCTTCTTCCCAGATAGTCCAGGGGACACCCGAGTGCCCTCAGCAGAGGGTGAATCGCCTGGCACTGATGTTCATGCGGGTGAGTCCCAGATGCCGCAGTGGCGGGGCCAGAGCCAGACCAGTCCCAGACTCCAGCTCCAACTCCAGCTCCGCCTCATCCAGCAGCTCCTGGTGCAGGTGACAGGCTTGGTCCACTTTGAGTCGGTGCAGCTGGGCACGCAGCCTCAGCAGTTGCCCCGCCAGCTGCCGGTCCTGAGCACGCATCTCCTGCTGTGACCAATAGGGGGCATGAGCGTGCCAGATCAGCCTCACCAGGCATTGTTCCCTTTCTGGGAACACTCTTTGCATAGAACAGCTCACAGAGCCGCTTCTCACCTAACTTCATCCTTCCCCGTCTCTCAGATCTTGTTCCGGATTGGTGGTTCCCAAACCAGGCGAAGGACCCATTCGTATGCAAATATAGATATCTGGTACACCATTACAAATCAACTAAGATGACTCGCTGAGCTGAACTGGACATGCTTACATATTAGCACAGCTAATATTTAACTCTCTCCTCCTAAGAGTCTACCCGAGAGCAAAGCCAGGGTCTACTTTTTCCTTGGCTACCTCTTCTCTCTACGGCAGTGATTCTCAACCTTCCTAATGCTGCAACCCTTTAATACAGTTCCTCACGTTGTGGTGGCCCCCAAGCATGAAATTATTTTCGTTGTTACTTCAGAACTGTAATTTTGCTAGTGTTATGAATCATATTGTGTGTATATTATATATATATATATATATATATATATATATTATATATCTGATACGCAGGATATCTGCTATGAGACCCTGTGAAAGGGTCATTCGACACCCTCACTCACACACAAAGGGTCGAGATCCACAGGTTGAGAGGGTCTATTAATAGGGTCTATTAATCCGGAGTTGGCTTCACAAATAAAGCACCCCTGGATTCCTGGCTCCCCGGTCCTAGAGCACAGCACTGAGGAATTGCTTTGGAGAGTGGTCCATTCTCACCTCCTCCCGGCCCCACAGAGGGGACTGGCCCAAAGACCCTGCGCAAGTCTATCCAGCCCAGTGGACTCACCAGCTCCCTTCTGAGCCATTCAAGCGCAGAATCCATGGAGTCAAAGCCACAGATGGCTCCAGGTCTCCCCGGCTCAGGTCTGACTTGGACTCTGCCCCAGGTGGGGTTCTGGACCCTGGCGGTCCACTCCAGATATGAGGGTCGTCGGGTCTGCAGCTGAAGCTTGGCTGTCAGTGCCTTCACAGAGTCTAAGCTCCCCTCCTCCTCCTCCTCCTCCTCCTCCTCGCCCACCGCCTGGAACCTCAGTGGCTCTAGGGACATGGTAGGTCTGCGGTGGTCAATGGGGCGGTGAGGGAAAGGTCGCAGGAGAGCTGGAAGAGGCTGAGGGTGAGGGTAAAGAGTGTGCCAGGAGCGTGCGGTGGCGAATGGAGATGGTAAGGGAGGCTAGGTGTGCCAGGCTAAGTGAGCAGATGGGTGTGTGAGGCTAAGTGTGCAAGGGATGGAATTTTCCTGGTCTGCAAACTGGGGGCCACGTGATGCCCATCCGGCTGGGGGCAGGAGGAGCCCTTCGGATGAATTTTATTGTCTTTGCCCACAATCAGGTTCCTGGTTCCCAGAAAGGAAGTTACAGCAGGATAAGAAAAGCATCATCCGACTTGGCCCTCCTCCCGTGACCCAAGTCAAGGGAGTCGAGAGAGGGCGAGGGGCCGACTAGCTCCCTGCTCTTCGTGGGATCTGGCTGTAGCCTGGGCGTCTGTGGCCCTCAACTCTGGCGCTGCTGTGATGGGACTTTGGATAGGGCTCCACTTCGCTGAGCCTCTGTTGGGACCGGACCATGATTCCAAGCTTTACTCTAAGGAGCCTTAGGTTCTGTTGGCAATCACTGAGGACCATCGGCGGCTGAAGGGCAGCACTGTAGATGGACTTCTAGCGAGCTGCCTCCCTGTCATTCACAGGGTTTCATTCAGCCTCCCTCCCTCCCTCCCTCCCTCCCTCCCCTCCCTCCCTCCCTCCCTCCTCCTCCTCCCCTCCCTCCCTCCATCTCTCCTTCCCTCCCTCCCTACTTCCCTCCCTCCCTACTTCCCTCTCTCTCATCTCAAATGTAGCCAAGGCTGGCCTAGGCTTCATTATATAGACCAGGTTGGCCTTCAAATCACAGAACTTTGCCTGCCTCTGCCTCCAAAGTGCTGGCACCAAGGTGTGGGTCACCACTGCCCAGCTGCCACAAGTGTTTCTCAACTCTCTTTAAACCTGTCATCAGTGAGAGCAGGGCTGGGGTTCCCATCAGTAACCCTCCCTAGCATGCTCAAGGCTCTGGGTTTGCACCAGCTATTAGAGAGAGAGAGAGAGACAGAGACAGAGAGAAGGGAGAGAGGGAGGAAGGGGAGAGAGGGGGAGGAAAAAAGAGGGAAAGAAAAAGGGGTCAGAGAGAAGAGAAACGGAAGTAGTCCCAGGCATGGTGACAGCATGAGTGGATTTTGTGCATATTTTTCGGTGCTCCTGTGTGAATGTACAGGAGGATAAAACCAACCAACGAAAAACTTAAAGAAAACATGTGTGGTGACATACGCCCATGCCAGTAATCCCAGCACTTGGGAGGTGAAGACAGAAATTCATTCTCAGCTACATGGTGAATTTGAAGTCAGCCTGGTATATATGAGACAGTTACTCAAAAACACAGCAAAGCAAGAAGAGGAGGAGGAAGAGGAGGAGGGGGAAGAGATAAAAGAAAAATGTACAAGTAAATATGTAATTCGGAGCCAGGCGGTGGTTACACCCTTAATCCCAGCACCCTGGAGGCAGAGGCAGGCTGATCTCTGTGAGGTCAAGGGCAGCCTGGTCTACAGAGTGAGTTGCAGGACAGCCAGGGCTACACAGAGAAATACTGTCTTTTGAAAGAAATTTAAAATAAATAAACATGTAATTTGCTAAATTCTCCCAAATAAACACTGAAGCCACACCTAGGTCAAATAGCACTTCTCACTACTGGGGAACTTCCTGGCTTGACATGTCTCACATTCCTCTCCACAGAATAACATTTTTTTTGTTTCCAAATGAACAGACACACACACACACACACACACACACACACACACACACACACACTTTTTTGTTTTTGTTTTGAGACAGGGTTTTGTAGTTATTCTGTAGCACAAACTGACTTCATTCTCACAGGGATCCTCTTGCCTCTGCCTCTAAATGCTGGGGTTCCATTCATGAACTGCCATGCCTGGCACAGCCTCCATTTCTGCCCCTCCTCACCCAATTGCTGGTGCAAACCCAGAGGCTTGAGCATGCCAGGAAGGCACCCCAGCCCAGTTGTTTCTGACAACTTAAATAGGTTTTGTCATTTTGTATACTTTCCAGTGCTCCTCCAATGCTGCTGTGTGTCACAATCTCCTGGGGGTGGAGGGAAACCCTGTGCTACAACAGACGGCGTCCCCTTCACTAGTTTCAGATTCAGTATGAGAATACTGGGGGGGGTAGGGCGGGGGCGGGGACTAATCCGGGTGTCTATCAAACCCCTTGCCTTGAAGCTTTTGCTGGTCTGGAATTTCATAGCCTGTCTTCTTCTGGGTTTTGGTTTCCACAGGGTCTCAGTGTGCAGCCAAGGCTGGCCTCATGCTCTGTAAGCCTCCTACGTGTTGGGTGTACAGGTGTGAGCACCAAAACCAGCTGTACTCTGTACTGTTCCACGCTCGGCTGCTTTCAGAGGGCAGCTCCAGCTTTCTGTTTATGTTATGGTGAGCAGCTAAGCCGTCCCCAGCCCTCCCATTACTCTCTTATTTTCTCCCTCCTCTATTTACTCCTCTTCTTTCCTTCTCAGTCAGTCTCCTCTCTGCTGTCACAGCCTAGATGCGTGTATGAATTTAAATCTTGATCCCACACATGAGAGAAAAGATGCAACGTTTGTCTCAGTATGGTTCATTTCACTTGGCAGGATGATCTCCAGTTCCATCAATTTTTCTGAAAATGTTGCAATTTCATTCTCTTTATAACTAGATAAAATCCTATTGTGTATATTTACCATGCCTTCTCCATCTGCTTGCCTGTTGATAAACCCCTGGGATGGTTCTATACCTTGACTGATGCAACAATAACATTGCAACCATAAACATTATTGTATAAAGTGAGGACATGACTGCTCCAAGGTATGGTTGAGAGGAAGGTTTTTATTGTGGATATGAGGGAGAGGGCAGCCAGAGGCATCTGGAAGAGTCCAGAATAGGGAGAGAAAGTAGTGAACTGAACATGGCCAGCAGAATGAACTGGGGGGCCGTGATGGGGGAGGAGAGGAAAGGAGAGGAGAGGAGAGAGAGAGAGAGAGAGAGAGAGAAAGAGAGAGAGAGAGAGGACCAAGAGAGCACATGGCTGAAATGGCAGGGCTGTGTAGGAATGAGAAGCTGGGAAAGGGAAACCATGAGCCAGAGTGGAGAAGTTTAAGGTAGGGATGGGGTGAGAAGAGCTGAGATGAGCCAGGATGCCAGCAGCATGGACTCTGTAACAGGTAATTTCTATGCCAAGAGCCTGGATTTTGGTATGCTAATAGGTACCACAGTTAGCCATTTCTTTTGGACCTGACAATGTGGGGAGGGGGGCTGGGGGTGGAGATTGGATGTGCAGGTGTCTCCTTTATTTGCTGATTTAGAACCCCAGGATAACACAGCTGGGTCACAACAGTGGTTCTGTTTTTAGGGGTTTTTTTTTGGGGGGGGTGTAATTTTTTATTTTATGTATGTGGATGTTTTGCCTGCATATATGCATATGCACTGTGGGGATCCCTGGTACACAGAGGCCAGAAGAGGATGTTGGATTTCCTGGCACTGGAGTTACATATAGATGGTATAAGCTGCTATGTGGGTGTTTAGAATCGAACCCGGCTTTAATCCCAGCATTTGGGAGGCAGAGGCAGGTAGATCTCTGAGTTCCAGGCTAGCCAAGGCTTCATCGTGAGACCCTGTCTCAAAAAACAAACAGACAAACAACAACAAGAATCAAACCAAAGTCCTCTGGAAGAGCAGCAAACAGTCTTAAAGGCTGAGCCACCTCTCCAGCACCCATTTTAGTTTTGTAAGGAGCCTCCATGATGGCTACACCAGCTTACATTTCTGCTGAAATTTCTGCACTCACCAGCGTTCTCTCTCCCTTTCTTTTTCTGTGTGTGTGTATGTGTGTGTGTGTGTGTGTTTGGTTTGTTTTGGTTTTGGTTTTTCAAGTCAGGGTTTCTCTGTGTAGCTTTGAAGCCTGTCCTGGAACTCACTCTGTAGACCAGGCTGGCCTTGAACTCATAGAGATCCTCCTGCCTCTGCCTCTCAAGTTCTGAGATTAAAAGCATTCACCACCACCACCCAGCAATTTATTGATTTTTATTTTATGCATATAATGTTTTGCCTACATGAAATGTATGCACAACACATGTGTGCAGTGTTGGAGGAGGCCAGAAGAGGGCATCAGGTCGCCTGAAACTGTAGTTACAGAAGGTCATTAGGTAGCCCCAAGTGGGTGCTGGGAATCCAATCCAGATCCTCTGCAAGAGCAACAAGTGCTCTTAACTGCTCAGCTGTCTCTCTGGACCCCATTGTTATTTTCTTTATGATCTCCAGGGAAGATGGAATCTCAAGCGTATTTGCATGTGGTGTGTTTGTTAGTATGAGGTGAGGGTGTCATCAGTGGCTCTCCACCATTCTGTATAGACCACAGATCTCCCAGGATTAGGGGACTGTAATGTTCAAACCAAAGCCTGAGACAGAAGGAGTCCCCCTTTAGTTTTTGAAAACAGGGTCTGGCTGACCAATGAGCTACAATTTGACTGACTCCCCCTGACCTTTAGTGCTGGGTTTACTTGTTCTGGGGATCTGAACTCAGGTGGCAATGCTTGGCAGAAGTGACTTTACTCACTGAACCACCTCAACCAGGATCTCAATGTATTTTTGTTGTTTTGCTTTGCTTTGCTTTGTTTTTCTTTTCTTTCTTTCTTTCTTCTTTTTTTTTTTATGGTTTTTGATTTTTTGAGACAGGGTTTCTCGGTGGCTTTGGAGACTGTCCTGGAACTAGCTCTTGTAGACCAGGCTGGTCTTGAACTCACAGAGATCTGCCTGCCTTTGCCTCCTAAATGCTGGGATTAAAGGCATGTGCCACCGATGCCTGGCTTGCTTTGTTTTTCAAAACAAAGCTTTGTTTTTCAAAACACCTCTGTGGTCACCAGGCACACATGGGCTGCCCAGTAAAACACTCATAAACATAAATCTAGAAAAATATTAAAAGGTTTTCTCTGACTATTCTGGAACTCACTCTGTAGACCAGATCTGCCTGCCTCTGCCTCTGCTTTGATTGAAGGTGTACACCACCACCTGCCTAGTCTAGATCAATGTATTTTTAATTTGCATTTCCCTAATGGTCAAAGATGTTGAACGAACACCTCAAGTATTTAAGGGCCACTTGTATTTCTTCCTCTGAGAACTGTATAATCTATTCCTTAGCACACTCTCTCATTGGATGATTTTGTGTGTTCTATTATTATCCTTGTTATCTTGACTTAGCATCACAAATATATCAGTAAAAATACTAAAAGGGAACTAAAGAGATGGACGGTTCATTCAGTGGTTCAGAGCAATTGTCACTCTTGTACAGGACCCAGGTTTGATTCCCAGCACCCATCTGGTGGCTCACAACCTCACAACTCCAGTTCCAGGGGATCCATTACACCTCTGTGGTCACCAGGCACACACGTGCTGCCCAGTAAAACATTCATAAACATAAATCTAGAAAAATATTAAAAGCAGGTGCATGGATTTATGGTTGAATGAGTCCTCTAGCAAATTAGTTGAGTTTCCTATTGTAGTTACCAACTGAAGCATGTCTCTTGCTAGACTAAGCCCCTGTGAGCAGAGGGTCTTCTAGGGTCCCTATATAAAAAACATGGCTCAGTTCATTGTATGGGCAATTCACACTTATTGAAAAGGATGCAGTCAAAGCGCTGGAGTTGCTCAGGACCCGACAAAGCCAGAGTTGGTTTGTGAAGGTGGCCCATAGGCAGGACTTGGGGGAAGGGGGAGCGCCAGCTACAAAGCTGTTCGCTTTTAAGGTGGGCCAAGGGATTTCCCCCCACCCAAGTTTCAAATGTGTGGGAGAAAGAAGGCAGTTCTCAGTTAACACACCCACATTTTCCAGCCCACCCACCAGGGTACAGGGGAACAAATGGTTATTTTTCTTTCTTTTGAAGTCCTCAAGGGTCCCAGCACCCCAGGACTTAAAAAAATAAAATATCGAGAGCCTCTGGAGACAGGCAGAGAGGTAAGAGCTTTAGATAAGATTTTCATCACCGTTTCACCGATGACGAAACTTTGATTTCCTTAATGGACTCTGGAGGACGGTCCTAAGAAAACCTGAGAACCTGGGCCTCGGAGGAAATGCCTTGGAAGTGTGTGTTCCCTTCCGATGAGGCCTTTGTCCGTGTCTCCAGCCGCCCAACCTGTCCCTGCCATAGTCTGGGGGCTGGGACCCAGGGTAGCGCTAGCAAAATGGAGTTCTGGGGGGTGATCTCAACGCCGCTGGGCGAGCCAAACCCCCAGCTCCGTAGCACCACCTGCTGCTGTCGCCGGGGCTCCAGTTTGAATCTGTGACTGACGTCTTTGTTGCTGTTGTTTATTCATTCCATCGAGAAACAGTGATCTGGGAGAAGACAGGGTGGGGGGGACTGCGCAGCTGGAGACGGCGCCCTCCTGGATCAGCCCGTCCCCAGCGTTCCAGTGTCGTAGGGGACCCGGGCACCACCACGCTGTAAGGTCCTGAGGATGCTGCAGCTCAACACCCGGGAGTGGAAGCTGATCTCCGGTTCTGTCCCGGTGTCCAGGGGGCGTCCTTGAGGCACGGACACTATCCATGTGTATTTAAGGGAGTTTTTTAAGGGGGTACTGTGCAAGGGCTCTGTATGTAGTGTTACTCCGGGGTACAACCAAGTAGGGAGGATGGGGGTGGGGCTTGAGATTCATGGAGTAGCAGAACTGAAAGAGGAATGACAGAGGCACCATCGCGACTTTCCCAACAGTCTCTTCCTCAGGTGCTGTTCTTGGAACCAGCCATCATTTCCTTTCTGTTCTTTCTAAAGGCCCCAGAGGCCTGAGATTGGGCGATCCCGGCACTTGCACGCGCTCGAATGCTGGGAAGGGACTGACCCAGCAGCAAGGGGGTAGTAGCTGGCTAGGAGGGAGCGGTCTGGGGGGCCTCGGATGAAGAACAGGGACACAAAGAACACTCCGTTTGGTGCCCTAGGCCGGGCTTTCGACTCTCCCTGAATGCATTTCAACTAAGTCAGGTGAGGCAGAACTCAGGCTTGTGCCATAGCCCGAGCACAGCCCAGGCCACTTTGCAGCTCTGGCTATCACCATACTCCTAGCACATCACTCCCCAGTTTCTGGACCCTAGACCTTTATTCTTGGCCCTTTTAAATCTTTGCTTGGCTAATTCCTGCTTGACTTTGTCCATGTTGTGTCCCCACCCCCCAACACTTGAAATCTTGTCCCTTTGTCAATCCTGGGCAAATGTTTGTTCTGCTGGCTACACCCTTCCCTTTCCCACCACAATCCTCCCATACATAATGCTGTTTCCAGTCTGAGACTGCCAACCTTTGCCAGTTCCTCGGTGTAGACTAACCTAAGGCCTCCCTGAGCTCAGTCCTTGAAACCAGTCCAGGGCCCTGTATTCAGGTTCTACAACTCTAGCCATCATGCTTAGAGCTGTTGCTGGCAGAGCTCACCTTGGGGTCCATGGCTTCATCAAGGATACACGATTGGCCTTAGGTATAAGGATAAAAAAAGAAAGACAAAGCGGGTACCTTTCGGTGGGCACTGCCCAGGTACGCCACTAAGCAAACACCATGTGCAATAGCGAAAGAGGGTTATTGGGAAAGGGGGAGAGGGAAAGGTTGGGTCAGAGTGGGGACATAAGAGAGGCAGGAAGACAGAACAGAACAGAACAGAGACAAGAGGAAGAAGAGAGGCAAGGGGGCTGGAAAGGTGGCTCAGGGGTTAAGAGAACTGGCTGCTCTTCCAGAGGTTCTGAATTCAATTCCCAGGAACCACATGGTGGCTCACAACTATCTGTAATGAGATCTGGTGCCCTCTTCTGGTGTGCAGATATACATGGAAGCAGAATACTGTATGTGTGATAAATGAATCTTAAAAAAAGAGCCAAGAGAAGAGTAAGAGGCGGCAGAGTGAGCTCTGCCTGGCAGGCACTTTTAAGGGGTGCACATGTCACATAGCTAAGGGTCGAAAGGCACCTGGCAACCGGTGATGTTGTAACCACTGCTTTGGCAGCGAGGCAGGCTGCTGCTGCTGCGGGGAAATTAACACCAGGCACTAACCTGGTGTGGGTACTGAAGTCAAGGCTGCCTATTCTGTCTGGAAGTGGCTGGACCAGCTCTGTGCTGCAGGACCCTTCATGGATGAGTGACGAGGGAGGAAGGGCCTGCCAGGATGCTCCTGCCCACTTCCAAACCCTGTACACCACCTCTGCATGGAAAGGAAAAAGCCCCTTCACATGCAACCGAGATTGATCTATCACACACACACACACCCCTCTAAATGCCTGGCCGGACCAGATGTGTGCTTGCTCCCTGCCTTTCGGTCATATTAGTGCCAATAAAAGACGCTGAGGGAGGTTTTGTGCTTGGGGGAGTATAAACTACTCTCCTACCCAATACACAAAACCATTCACTTCTTTATCTGCCACTGGGCACAGAAGTGCCCTGGGGGACAGCCAGCCCAGTGTGACAGAGGCAGAGGGAGATGAAGCATAACAGAAGCACCTTATTGTCCCCATCTTAAAGTTTTCCAGGGAAGGGGGTGATTTCTAAGACCCAAGGAAAGACAGAAGACAGCTAGGAAGATAAAGGATGCCACCAGGGGGACGGGCAGGCGCAGATGCAGAGGGAGCCTGCTTTTGTCCTGTTTGGAGAGCTGCATGTGATTCAGGGCGGTAAGAGGGCAAGTGAGGGCAAAGGGAAGAAAACAAAGGTGTTAGGTCTTCACCATGGCCTAAACTATCCTAAAAAGACTGAAGTCACTGAGGATGACTAAAAGTTCTGGCAGTCACTGGTGACCTTGGGCAAAACAGTTTCTGGAAGGTAGGAGCAGATGCTGATCCCTAGGAAACTTTCCTGTTATCAGATTGGGGGTTTTCAGGGCACTCTATGCCCCCTGAAAGCAATGCACTCCTTCCCAAAAAGGAAGATTAGCTCAAGGGACATGAGTGTTTCTCATCAGAAGGAGGAGTCCCCAAGGAAATGAATTATTCCCATCACATTGGGGGTTCCATGTCTCAATAGACTGGGGTTCCCAAAGGGTCCTTTTTTATCAGGTCTGCTGCTTGGTTGGAGGGCTGTCTCCCTCTTTGGGATGGACACTTGCTCTGCTCCCAGGCTGGGCTCACCAAGAACCTAACCAGTGAAAGGATGAAAGTTAGTTTTCATTTGACTAGGATGTGACCCCTCCAGGAAGCCGTTATGTGCCTAGTGAAGACTAGAGCCAGAGTAGGACACAGAAAGCTGTCTTAGATGCCTAAAATGTGGCAGCACAGAACATAAGAGATAAAGTTCCTACCTTATGAGACTGAGGGTTGGGCATGGCTCTTAGCCCCAGCAAAAACCATGACTTGATATAGAAACAAGCACACACATACTTATTTATAAATATATAGTCTAGAACTCAGCTTATTTTATTTTTGATCTGGCCACCCAGGCAGGGAAGACTCCAGTTGCCTGGGCCCACAGGGGAGGAGCCTGTATCCTGACACATGAGGCTGAAGATACAGTGCCTTGCTTGTGACTTTGCTGGATGGGTTCCAGCAGCTGAGATGGTAGATTGGATTCAGGTCACTGGTCAACTAAATCTAGCCCATCCCTTCTACCCAGAAACCATTTCCTGATGCCCACTGCTTCTCCCTGACCTGACTGGCCACACCTTCCGGCTAGGCTATGCCTACTTGACTTCCCATGCCCAGGAGCAGTTAAGTTTCCAGTTCCTATGGCTGGTGCAATTTAGGGAGGGGCTGCTATTGGCAATGCTTGAACATAACCTATTCCTGATTCTTTGGCATCTTCTTCTACAACAGTGAAGAGATGTCAGCATGAAGAGGGCCAGAGACAGGCAGAGACCCACTCTATGCTCACTTCTCCTTCCCAAGAGCTTCTTTCAGAAAACATGAGTGCCCTTCCCTGTGTCACGTGTCTCTTCAACTTCTGCAAACCCAGAAAGACGGTCTGCCACATATTCTACTCACAGACAAGAACAAGTGCACCTTAGAAATAAGGATTACATGCTGGGGATGTAGCTCATGGCTGAGGTGATCAGAATGACAATGGCCCCCATAGGCTCATGGGTTTGGATGCTTTATCACCAGGGAATGGCACCGTTTATAAAGATTAGGAGGTGTGACTGTGTTGGAGGAAGTGTCACTGGCTGTGAGCATTGAGAAAGGTCTTTCAAAAAGCTCATTCCAAGACCAATGGCTCTCTTCCTGCTGTCTGCTGACTCCCACCTCCCAACTCCTTCCCCAGCACCATGTCTGCTTGGCTGCCACCATGGTCCTAGCCATGACAATGGACTACACCTCTGAAACTGTAAGGAATTAAGGCTTTCTTTTCTAAGAACTACTGTGTTCATGTTCAGCACTACAAACCAAGCCAGGGCTGGAGGGCTTGCCTAGCACACACAAGCTCAGGCTCAATCCCCAGGACTATAATAAAGCCACTTTTAGCCATTTGTGGTGATGTACACTCCCACCACTTGGGGAGCAGAGGCACGCAGAGCTTGAGGCCAGCCTGTTCTACATAGTGACTTTCAAGACAGCTTGGGTTACATAGAGACCCCGTCTCAGAACAAACAAAGACCCAAAGAAATACATTTAGGGGTTGTGGACAGTCCAGTGTTAGAGTAGTTCCTGCTCTTGCCCAAGACCTGGGTTTGGTTTCTAGCATCCACAGTAACCCACAACTGTCTAACTCCAGTTCCAGAGGATCTGATATCCTCTTCTGGCCTTCATGGGCACCAGGCAAAAACACTACACATATATTTATAGTGTGTGGTGTGTATATAGGCACAGGTGTCATGGCACCCGAAGGTCAGCAGACAGCTCTCAGGTGCTGATTCTCTTCCACCTGGGTCCTAGGGATTAAACTGAGGTTACTGGTAGTTCTGAGTTGCCCAACGTGGGTGCTAGAACTGAGAGCCACCTTCAGTTCAACTACTCTTCAACTCCTTAGCCACATTGCTTTCTGTGGAGCCCCAGAGCCTGAGCCTATGGTGAGGTAAGCCCTAAGCATTCCCCTGGAGAATTCTCTCCCTGCTGGGCTTCCTTACCTTTCTGTTTCCTCAGCCCCTTTTCTGTGCTGGTCCAGTTGGCCCCGCTCACCCGAGCCATCAAATCCACAGAAAAGGAAGAGGGAAGGTTCTCAGACTATAGCATGCATCAGCCTGAGCCCTTTCTTAGGCAGCGGCTTCTTGACCGTGGTGGATGAAAAGTGCCAGCTACACAGGCTAGCCCAGAGCAATGCAGAGTCTGGGTGCAGAGAGAAAGCCTGCAGAACAAAGTATTCCTATTACTTTCAGCCAGCAGAGGGTCAGTGAAGCAGGAGAACCTGACAAGCTGTGCAAAATGGCTGACCAGAAACTATTTTTACCAAACTAATTTATTTCTAAAGAGTCTAAAACCCTCTTGAGCAGCCTCCCCGGTGGATGGAGATCCAGCTTCAGGCCTCAAACTCAAACTCAAAGTACTGCGGGTCGAAGTAATGGATGCGGACGTAACCATCTTCACCACCGCTGCTGTAGCTGTTAAGAGATGGGCAGTGATGATCAGATGCTGCTGAGAAGGGAAGTCTGGGCAGCCAGACAGAGCAAACAGGCAGAGACCCCCGGCCGCTGAGATCACTCCCTTCAATGGGGCCATACCTCTTGCCATCAGGATGAAAGGCAACACTGTTGATAGGTCCAAAGTGGCCCTTGACTCTTCCAAACTCCTCTTCAAAAGCCAGATGGAAGAACCTGGAAGAGAGGGTGGGTAGGAGAGCAGTTATTTAGTCTCCATCTCCTCAAACACACTTGAGGCAGCACTCTGAAAAAATGAAGACTGTTGAGGACAGTATTCTACGTAACAAAATTAATAAAGTAGAGAAATTAGGAGATGGAAAGAAATAATGAAGTTATAGGAAGACTGCCCAATTGTCTGCTTCAATATACAACAAACACCAGGCATGTACTGGGCAGTGCTCTAAAGTTTACTAAATATTAATCATTTACTTAATCTGCACACATTTCTGAGGAGAGTACACTATCTCTGGCCATTAAACAGTTGGAAATCACAGGCACAGAGAAAAAGACAGGCTCATCTAGGCCCTGAGTTCATGATCTCTGCTGTTGTTTAGAGATAGGGTCCTGTGTAGCCAAGTGAGCTAGGAGTTGGCTGAGGCCAAGGATGACTTTGAAACTCACGCTCTTCCATCTCTGGAGTGACTGGAACTGTGTTAGAGGCTTGGGGCCACGGCCCAATGGTAGTGCTAGGGACGCACCTGGTTTGCCAGCAGGGCACTTTAGCCAGACAGATGCCCAGCTGTCCTCATTTCCTGTATTAGACATCTGTCACAATCCTTATGTGGTTTCAATATGGAAGAGCTTGCTTCCCCTTTACCTGGCTTCAAACTTGCCAATCCTGGTGGAAGTTGTGGTCACATCCATGGCTTCCTGGCCACCTCCTAGCACCACCTAAAGAAAAGAAAGTTCAGAAAGATGGTGACGGCATATGCCTTTAATCCCAGCACTTGGGAGGCAGAGGCAGGAGGATCTCTGTGAGTTTGAGGCCAGCTACACAGGTTCCGAGAAAACCTGTCTTGAAAAACCAAAAAAGAAAAAAAAAGGGGGGGGGCAGAGAAGAAAAGGAAAGGAAAGGAAAGGAAAGTTCAGGTACAACCAGGACTTATTTACAGGTTTCTGTCCTTGGCTGAGGTCTCCCACCCACAGCAGGAGTATCCTCAAGAAAGGGATGAGTAGTCATGTCAGGTTTCCCCAGCTCACTTCCCTAAGCCCAATCAATCAGCACTGTAACAATCCTAGGTGCCCCTTCTCTGACACTATTCCCCAACAATTACAGCCCTAGCATTGGTCATATACTCAGACTCCAGAAGCAGGAAGCATGAGTGGGGTCTTCTTACATGGTCATAGTTGGGAGAGAGGGCAGCCGAGTTGACGGGACGTTCTGTTCGGAAAGTCTTCTGATGTTCAAGACTCGTGGAGTCAAAGAGCTGGAGAGAAGGGAGGAGGAGAATCTGGGTTGGGCAACTTTTTGGGCAGGTCAGACTGGTTGAATGTGCAGCAGAGGGGCAAACAAAGCTCCACCAGACCCATACCCAGGCTGACCTTAGCTGTGTTGTCCTTGGACGCGGTGACAAACATGGTCATGTCTCTAGATAGCTGGATGTCATTGATCTGCCGGGAGTGTTCCTTAACGCTCACCAACACCTCCCCAGACTGGAGGAGGAAGAAGAGACTTGCTGGAGTCCCAAGCCACTATTCCCCTAGAAACTTCAGACAAGCTAGACTTTTCATTTTATACCTTTCTTACCTCAATCTAACCCCATGCCAGCTTTATTTTTGGGATTGATCGACCCCAAATACCCCAAGTACTCAAACACTGAACAGTGTTGATGCATGACTTTAACCTCAGTATTCAGGAGGCAGGGGGATCTCTGTGAGTTCAAGGCCAGTTTGGTCTATACAGCAAGGTGCAGGACACTCAAGGCTACACAGAGAAACCCTGTCTCAAAAAAACAAAAAAATATGTGTATGGATATGTGTCCAAGGACATGTGTCAGTGTCCACAGGCCAGGCAACACTGAATCCCCCTAGAACTGGAGTCCCAGGCAACTGTGAACTGCCCGATGTAGTGCTAGGAACAGAACTCAGGTCCTTGGCAAAAGGAGCAAACATTCTTAACCACTGTGGCATCTCTCTCCACTAAACTTCTAAGGTTGGCCCTAAACTCACTCTGTAGCATAGGCACACCTGGAAATTTTTTTTTTTTTTTTTTTTTTTTGAGACAACATTTCACCTTTACCCGGCTGGCCTGGAACTGGCTACATAGACCTCAAACTCAGATCCACCTGCCATTGGCCCCCAAGTAATGGGATTAAAGGTGTGTCTCACCTCAGCTCCCCTCAAGTCTGGAATTTTTTTTTTTTTTTTTTTTGGTTTTTTGAGACAGGGTTTCTCTGTGTAGCTTTGGAGTCTGTCCTGGCACTCACTCTGGAGACCAGGCTGGCCTTGAACTCACAGAGATCCGCCTGCCTCTGCCTCCCGAGTGCTGGGATTTAAGGCGTGCACCACCAGCCTGGAACTTTTGATTCTCCTGTTTCACTGGTCCCAGCTCTCACCAGCTGTGTTATAGCTCTAGACCACCACACCTGTCTGTAAATATATTATTTTTCCCTTCCTTTTTATTACTATATCTCCAATTCCTTTTGTTTTGTTTTGTTTTTTGTTTTCAAGACAGGGTTTCTCTATCTAACAGCTCTGGTTGTCCTGGAACTGGCTCTGTAGACTAGGATGTCTCTGCCTCCACAGTGCACCGTGGCGATAATCATGACCGTCTAGGACTCCACATTCTCATGTATACCAACTACTTCAGCTCTATTCTGAGTGCTGGGATTAAAGGTGTTCACCACCAGTGCCGGATGTACTGGCTGTTTTTAAGCTGCTGTCTGATTCTCTAGTGACAGGAGATGCTTATTTGTGACCACTGTAACATAGCCTGAGTACTTCCCACACCTGATGTCATCTGGCAACACTTGGCCCCTTACCTTGGCGCTATACTGGTTGAGCTCACCACTCTCATGTCCTGCAATAATGCACTCCCCCAGGGGTCCCCAGACGGCACTGGTGATCTTGGAGTCATTGCAGGGGATCTTCATGTAGGGCTCATTGGTGTCTGTGTAGAGCAGCAGAGGTCAGGCCCTGGGATCTGAAGTCACACCACCCACCCCAGCGCCCCTAGTCCTAGCCCTCACCAATCTGGCTTGGATCCCGTAGATCGAAGAAGCTCACAGAACACTGGTACCCCATCTGCTTGTCTGTGGAGAGCATGATGATGTTACCCCCGAAGTCAAAGCCACAGGTTCGGACGGCTGAGTTGGTCTTCAGTAGGGCCAGCTGCTTCCCTGGGGAGAGGCGGGGTCTAGGTTACTCTGGTCTAATGTTATTGCACTCACCTACCGAGTCTCACAGCATTCCTGCCCTGAGGACGACAGGCTAAACTCCCTCCTACAGCATCTCCTCATGAACCAACCCTGAGAGTAACGTGTTCCCAGCTATGTCTCCCTCTCACACTGTTTCTCCTGCGTGTCCCAGCATAGAAGCAGACGTAATCACCCAGTAGCGAGAATAATATAATGGCCTCCCCTTGGCTGTCAGCTCTTCTACAGCTTGGACCTTGTTCAAACCCACCAGTCCACTATTCTTCCCTGTTCATCAGACTCCTCAGTGTGCCAAGTTTTTTTTTATTTTGTTGTTTTGAGACAGGGTTTCTCTGTGTAACTGTCCTGGCTGTCCTGTAACCCGCCTTGAACTCACAGAAATTCACCTGCCTCTGCCTCCTGAATGCTGGGATTAAAGGTGTGCGCCACCACCACTGCCGGGCAGTTTTGTATTTTAATTATTTTGTCGCCTGGGAATTTCACATATGTATATAATATACCCCGATTACTCTCCCTCTTGTCCCCATCACCACCACTATCAGTCCATTTCCCAGGTTCGTGACTTCTAGTTTTGTTTTGTGACCCCATTAGTTTAAGCAGGACCACCTGTATGACCATTGGAACCTGTTGAGATCAGGAGTGAAGGCAATGACTTCCCCGATCCCAGAATGTGAAATTAAGGTCTTCTCTTCCACACTCAAGGCTTTTCTGGCTCTAGCCTCCTGTTTCATCTACCCTACCCCCAAGCTACCTGAAACTTTCCATTCTCCTGCCTCAGCCTCCCAGTGCTGGGATAAGGTGTGTACCATCACACACGGCTCGTCCTAGCCTTTTATCGGACACTCCATGCTTTCATTCTTGCTTGTGACAAAGCACTTTGCTGTCAATGAAAGCCCCAGCTCCCACCTCCCAAGGCCACCCATTCCCCACTCAGGAGGTCCGCTGTCCCTCTGTGGCCTTCCTTGAACATAGCTCATTATCACTCCCAACCTTTATTTATTTTTCAAGTTGAATGGCTTATTATCTTAAACATGAAGCTTCTTTCCTCAGGTGACTTCCTGGCTGTTTTGTTTGAGGTCTCTGAATCTATAGACTGGAAACCATCTATCTCTAGTTCTCCAAAACATATTTAATTAGACAGGTACACTGAAGCTGGTCAATTCTTGTTGAAAAGTGGATAGCCCAGGCTTACCTGTTTCACAATCCCAGAGACGACAGCTGTTATCAGCTGAGCCAGTAAGGACATGCTTGGTGTCCCCTGAAGAAGGTGTTAAGAAACTTGGGCTCAAGAAATGGCACAGTGGGAGCCGGGCAGTGGTGGCGCACGCCTTTAATCCCAGCACTCAGGAGGCAGAGGCAGGTGGATCTCTGTGAGTTCGAGTCCAGCCTGGTCTACAAGAGCTAGTTCCAGGACAGCCTCCAAAGCCACAGGGAAACCTTGTCTCAAAAAACCAAAAAAAAAAAAAAAAAAAAAAAAGAAAAGAAAAGAAAAGAAAAGAAAAGAAATGGCATAGTGGTTAAGAGCACTGGCTATTCTCCCAGAGGTCCCAGGTTAGAGTCCCAACCCCCATATGGTGGCTCACAATTCCAGTTCCAGGGGTCAATGACCTTCTGGCCTCTGGGGGCACCAGACACCACACACACACAGACACAGACACACAGACACACAGTCATGCCATTTCTAGACACAGAATAAAATAAAAATGATTAGTGTTGGAGTGACAGTTCAGTGGGTAAAATGCTAGGTGTGGAACCAAGAGGACCTCAGTTTGAATCTCCAGCAGGAACAGGGTGTGCCTGCAAGCCCAGGACTGAGTAGTAAAGACAGGAAGTTCAGTGACTTGATGACCAAGTCTAGCTAATGAGTGAGCTCCAGACTCAGTGGTGAAAGGTTGTATCTGGTTTTTGTCTCAAAACAGATTGGCGGTAGTGGTATGTGCCTTTAACCCCAGCATTCAGGAGGCAGGAGCAGTCAGATCTCTGAGTTCAAGGCCAGCCTAGTCTACAGAGCAAGTCCCAGGACAGTCAGGACTACACAGTGAGATCCCAGGGTGGTGGGGTTGGAGGGACCAGAAAAAAATGGCTCAGGAGTTAAGATCACTTGTGTACTTGCTACTCTTTTAGAGGACCTAGGTTAGAGCCTCAGCACCTACATGGTGGCAGATATGCTGCACAGATGGAGCACAGACACACACACACAGGAAAAATACTCATATAAGTAAGACTAAAGCTTTTCAAAAGAAGGAGCTGGGCAGTGGGGACACACGCCTTTAGTCCCAGCACTCAGGAGGCAGAGAGACAGGTGATCTCTGTGAGTTTGAGGCCAGCCTGGTCTCCAGAGCGAGTTCCAGGACAGAATCCAAAGCAATACAGAGAAATCCTGTCTTGAAAAAACAAACAAATAAATAAGAGAGTTTAAAGAGTGATTGAAGAAGATACCTGACGCTGACATTGGGCCAGTATACAATACAGATTCATTACATGCATGCACGCGCACACACAAAATGACTAAGCCCATGTTCTCCTGGAAGCCATCTAAAGCATCTCCCAGTTCAGCCCAAAGGGCCTTCATCTCTCTCTTACCTCAGAGTGTCCTGACCTTCAATCCAGAACTTAAAATGTGTCCCGTTTCCCCAACTAATGAGTTACCTGGGAGTAGGGAACCTTACTCTCCAGAGCACCAAAACATGTCAACCTCACGGTCAGCATCTCGAAGGCTGGCCGACCCACAGCAAAAAGGATACAGTCAGCATCAACACACCACACAGCTCCACCATGGCCAATGTAGGTGCCCAGCCTCTCGCCATTCACAGAGTACCACACATTGACGGTCTGGAAGAGTAAAATGAACAGGATGGGTCACACCCCAGAAAAGGCAATAGCTTATCTGGTCCTACGAATCCTCTGTAGACTCCAGCCAAGCCAAGTCTGCCTTCTGCTCACTTATTAGAGGAGAGCTGATAAAAGAAGACCAGCTCCTGGTTTTCCTCTCTTCCTAAAGGGAAGCAGTATTGACACTAGGCCTGCAATAGCATCCTCACTATCTACTTCTGTCTGGACTCATCATCTCTCTGAACAATCAAAGGCCAAGATGAGTTCTAGTCTAAAAAAAAAAGAAAAAAACTTTGGTGTCCTGAACAATCGGGACAGATGACAGTGAGGATGTATGGGCTCTAGTGCTCCTTTGTCACTTACTATGATTTTAAATTCAGTGCTTCTTCCCTCTGAACTTTTAGCTTTGTCTTTTTCTGTTGGTTTGTTTGTTTGAATCCTATGTAGCCCTAGCTGTCCTGGAACTCACTCTGTAGACAAGGCTGTCCTCATAGACCCACCTGCCTCTGCTGCCACGTGTTGGGATTAAAGGCGTGTGCCACCACTGCTCAGCTAACTTTGTCATCTTTAAAAGGGCTAGAGAGCTGGCTCGTCCTGATGACTTGGGTTTGATTCCCAGCACCCAGACGACAGTTCACAGCCATCTGTAACTCCAGTACCAGGGATCTGATGCTCTCGTCTGGCCTTCTCAGGCAGGAGCATATACACTGCAAATATAAACTGCAGGGAAAACACCCATACTCATAAAATAAACAAACTCTTTACACATAAATATACATATTTTAAAGGGTAAAGACAAGCCATGTGGCCAGGCGTTGGTGGCACACGCCTTTAATCCCAGCACTCGGGAGGTAAAGGCAGGTGGATTTCTGTGAGTTCGAGACCAGCCTGGTCTACAAGAGCTAGTTCCAGGACAGCCTCCAAAGCCACAGAGAAACCCTGTCTCGAAAATAAAACAAACAAAAAAACAAAAAACAAACAAAAAAAGAAACCCTGTCTCAAAAACAAAAAAAAAAAAAAAACAAAAACAACAACAACAAAAAAAGACAAGCTGTGTGTGTGTTTGTGTGTGTGGTAACACACACCTATATTCCTAGGACTGGGAGGCTGACACAGGAGGATGGAGAGGCACAGACCAGCTCAGAAAGATACCCCATCCTTGACAACAGCTTTCTTTAAAGGGCAGCTGTGAAGCTCCAATAAAAATGGCTAAGAAACATAAAATGTAAGTGACTAACATACACCAGGTACAGTGAAAACCTATTTACAAGAATGACCTCAATTTGTTGAGGGAGGTAAAGTTCCCTGTTTTATTAAAAGGGAAAATAGTAACTTAGAAAGGCTAAATGTCTTGTTCAATGTCTCACTGCTGGCAGGTGCAGGAGTTAGGACTCACATAAAACTCTGACTTCAGACTACCCAATGTTAACCATCAGTTAACTGTCTCCATGTGCAAATGCCTCAAAAGGCAGTACCAAAGAGTGCTGCCCGGAGATTCAACATGGGACTGAATAGACAAGCCTAGGAACAGGCCTTTTCCTCCTTTTTTGGTGCTGGGGATCCAACCCAGGGCTACAACCCCAAGACCCCCATCATGACACATGGGTCAACTTTATCCTCCAGACTCTAGAGGTTGTCCGTTCTGGTTCTTCACATCCTCGAGTCATTAGAGCACATCCTCTCCCAGTCCCCAGTCTCCCTACCACACAGTTTTATTTTTCTTCTCCGTGGGTACGCTTTCCTATCAACCATCAACTTATCTTAGGTCTCTCAAGCAGAATCCGTTTCGCTACCCTACCCGGCCCGGCAAGTGTGGTTTTCTCTGCTTTTCAGAGGAATTAATTCCCCTCCGGCGGTAAAGCTGGTGCACCCACTGTCTGGATGGTGCAAACTCGCCCCTCCGGGTGCCCCACCCCGCCCCGCCCGCCCGCCGGCCCCGGGTCGCGCGGCCGCTCACAGGGTCTTTGGCCACGGTGAAGAGGAGGTCTCCTTCGCGGTTGTACTTGATCTGCGTGATGGACCGCTCATGGCCCTGCAGCAGGATAGGCTTCTGTGGGGACAGAACGGGAGTGTCAGTGCCGGGAACCCCGTCCCATGCCGATTGGGACCCCAAGACGGCAGCACCACATGCATGGAACTCACCATCCCGGCGGTGACGCGAGCAGAGAGGCAATGTGAGTGGGACCGGAAGAGGACTAGGGGCAACTTCCGGATGCTGGGACTCCGCCCCCTGGATCCCGGAAGTAGAAGGTCCTCGCGTTGCCATGGCGGCGTCTCTGGGTGGGTAACCGGCCCCGCCCCTCCGTGGGCACCGACTCCGGCTGGGGGTGCTCGCTCACTCCACCGGCACCCCTGAGCCCCGGGCCTGCTCGGCCCCCTTCGGTGCGGGAGGGAGATGGAGACGGTCCGCCGGGCCGGAGGAGGCCGGGGAGCGCCTGGGTGACTCTGCTCCTCTGCTTTCAGGGCAGGTCCTTGCTCTGGTGCTGGTGGCCGCCCTGTGGGGTGGCACGCAGCCGCTCTTGAAGCGGGCCTCCGCCGGCCTGCAGCAAGTGCGGGAGCAGACGTGGGCCCGGCAGCTGTTGCAGGAGATGAAGACTCTCTTCTTGAATACCGAGGTGGGTCTGTGGACTGCTGCTCCCTCGGACGAGCCGCAGAGCCAGAACCCCAGCCCACCTCCTACTCGTTCGCAGCTTCGGCATTATCCTTGCTAAAATGGAAACTATATGATAACCTAAGTGAGGGAACGGGCGGTGGTGGCACACGCTTTGAATCCCAACACCCAGGAGGCAAAGAAAGGCGACCTCTGTGAGTTCGTGGCCAGCCTTCTACAGAGCAATTCCCAGACAGCCGAGGCTACACAGAGACCCTGTCTCGAAAAACAAAGCAAGGGGCTGGAGAGATGGCTCAGCGGTTAAGAGCACTGGCTGTTCTTCCAGAGGACCTGGGATCAATTCCCAGCACCCTCAAGGCAGAGCACAGATGTCTGTAATTCCAGTTCCAGGGGCAAAACTGTACTTACTACTATGAAGTAGTATACGTAGCAATGAAATGGTTGGGGGTGGGGGTCACCAGGACATGAGGAATTGTATTAAAGGTCCCAGGATTGGGAAAGCTGAGAACGACTGTGTTAGAAGGTCAGATAAGACTGTTGGGTGAGCAGGAAATTGCTGACAGATTTCTCCTCTTTCCAGTACCTGATGCCCTTTCTCCTCAACCAAAGTGGCTCCCTTGTCTACTACTTGACCTTGGCATCAACAGGTGGGCCTCTGGCTTGGACCTCCTCTGGGTCCGTATTTTGCCAACCTTACACCTGTCAGTGAGGGAGAATACCTGTTTGGGCCCTTGGGCTCACGGGTAGTAGGGTGGTTATGAGTGTGTGGCCAGACACTAGGGCTGGTCTGACAGCCTCGTGCAGTAGCAGAACAGGGAAAGTTCATTTTGCCATAAGTGCTGACTTGTTTTATTTATGTTGGGGGGTGTGTTTGTGTGTGTGTGTGTGTGTGTGTGTGTGTGTGTGATAATTTTTCTTTTGTTTAATAGTTTTATTTCCATTGCATTTGTTCTCTCTCTCTCTGTGTCTGTGTGTGTGTGTGTGTGTGTGTGTGTGTGTGTGTGTGTATAGGGTAAGTTTTGGGAAGAGGCTCTCTCCTTTTTACCTTGTAGATTCTCTGATGAACTCAGATCAAGTGCACTAACCCACTGAGTGTCTCCCTAGCCCTTGTTGTTTTTGAGACAGAGTCTCAAAAACACAGGCTGGTTTCCAAATCATGATCCTCATTTCTCTGTATTCTGAGTGCTAGGATTATAGGTGTTCACCAAACACCCTCTAAGAAGGCTCTCTGATGCCTCTGAGCCCACTATGCGACTTGTCTGGTCTAGAGTAAGTCCCTTTTTTGGCTCCTGGTGTATATAGTGGGCCTCATAGCATTGTAAAGGTTGATTCCGAATGTGAGAAGAGTCTAGCAGAGTGCCTGACATACAGTAGAGGCTCCATAAATATAAATGTCCTTTCTACAAATGTTTGTTGACTGTTCCTAATGCATCAGATTATTTGTATTATGATCTTATGAAACAAACATGCTTATCTTCATAAATTGTAACACTGGGCAATTTACATCATGCTAATGAAAGAGGATTTAAAACTGTATATTAATGGCTATAAGCTGGGCACTTGGAGGCTGAGGCAGGAAGATAGAAGTTCATGGACATCCTGGAATACTTTTGTTCTAGGCCAACCTGTCTCAAAATACCAACAAGAAACTCTACCCCACCCCCAAGACTTGTGCTCTTGATCTTCCGCAAAAGTCTCCTTGCTGTGGTTTTGCCCACCCTAGACTCAAGAGCCCCAAGAAGACAAGAGAGCCTGATTACATGGCATCCAGATCTGATACTTGAGTTTCAATTAAAGAGATTCAGTACTCATAAGACTTTATTTAGAGGGCTGGAGAAATGTCTCAGTGATTTAAGAGCACTGACTGTTCCACCAGTGAGCCCAGGTTCAAATCCCAGCACCCACATTGCAGCTCACATCTGTCTATAACTTCAAGATTTATGCAGTTATTTATTTATTGTTGGCAGAATTTTCTGTCCTACCAGCCAGCACCCAAATAACCACACAGAGACTTCTTACTAATTATAAAACCTTGGCCAATAGCTTAGGCTTGTTACTAACTAGATGTTACAACTTAAATTAACCAATTTTTATCAATCTACTTTTTGTCCCATGGCTTTATTACCTTTACTCTGTAGTGCCCGTACTGCTTCCTCTCTGCCTAGCTAGTAACTCCGTTTTTCTTCTTCCCAGCATCTTCTGTGTCTGGCTGTCCCCTCTATACTACTCCTGCCTAGTTAATGGCTATTTAGCTTTTTTTTTTAATTTTTTATTTAAATTAGAAACAAGCTTGTTTTACATGACAATCCCAGGTCCCTCTCCCTCCCCGGCTATTTAGCTTTTTATTAAACTAATAAGAAGGCACCTTGGCAAAGATACATCTTCACAGTGTACACAAAGATTATTCCAGGGCTGGAGAGATGGCTCAGAGGTTAAGAGCACTGACTGCTCTTCCAGAGGACCTGAGTTCAATTTCCAGTAACCACATGGCGACTCAACCATCTGAAATGAGATCTGGCACCCTCTTCTGACCTGTAGGCATGCATGCAGACAGAACACTGTATACATAATAAATAAATAAATCTTTAAAAAAAAGATTATTTCACATAGTGGTGAACACACCTTTAATCCCAGCACTCGAGAGGCACCACCATTGACTGTCTTGGCTGTTTTTGAGATAGTCTTGCTTTCTAGTCTAGGCTGGAATGCGGCTTACCTTGAACTCATGACTGTCTTCCTGTTTCAGCCTCCCTAGTGCTGGGAATACAAGTGTGAGCTACCACACCTAGCAAGATCTCATTTTTATTGTGTAACCAGGCTGGAGAAATGGCTCAGTGTTTATGAGAGGACCCTCTAAGAGACCCTCTAAGAGACCCCTCTTAAATTCCCAGCATCCAAGCCAGGCATTGGTGGCACACATCTTTAATCCCAGCACTTGGGAGGCAGAGGCCGGCAGATCTCTGTGAGTTTGACACCAGCCTGGTCTACAAGAGCTAGTTCCAGGACAGCCTCCAAAGCAATACAGAGAAACCCTGTCTCAAAAAAAAAACAAAAAACAAAAAAATTCCCAGCATCCATGTGATGGCTCACACTGTTTAGAAGGATATGACTCACACATGCATCACACATGCATAAAAGCAAAACACACACATAAATCTTTTTTTTTTTTTTTTAAAGAAAGAAAACAAACCAGGCATTGGTGCTGCATGCCTTTAATCCCAGCACTGTGAGTTAGAATCCAGCCTGGTCTACAAAGCCAGTTCCAGGACAGCCAAAGCAATACAG
Organism: Cricetulus griseus; assembly: GCF_003668045.3. Taxonomy (NCBI): domain Eukaryota; kingdom Metazoa; phylum Chordata; class Mammalia; order Rodentia; family Cricetidae; genus Cricetulus; species Cricetulus griseus. The sequence goes on along the minus strand of NC_048595.1, from coordinate 23,431,742 downwards.
AGAAACCCTGTCTCAAAAAACCAAAAAAAGGAAGGAAGAAAGAGAAAGAAAGGAGGAAAGAAAGAAAGAAAGAAAGAAAGAAAGAAAACTACTACACTGGCCTCAGATGTCAGAGGTCAAGTGTTCATGCTCCTTGCATCTCTTCAGGAAATGAGCTCCTTTGCTCATGTTTGTTTTAATCGTTTTCCTTGTAACCCTTGCTGGCCTGGATAGAATTCATTATGTAGACCAGGCTGGCCTTGAACTTGAAGCAGTCTCTTGTCTCTGCTTCCTGTGTGCTAGGAGTACAACTGTGCCCATCCTACTTGGCCTTGTACTTGGTTTAATCTTGTGAGTGTGGAATATGGAGGAGTGCATGTTTACGTATGTGGAAGCTAAGGCCCATGTTAGGTGTTTTTCTGGATTCCCCTCCACTCTGGTGTTTGAGTCAGGGTCTCTCACTGACCCTAGAGCTCATGGTTGTCCATCTAGCTGGGCAGCTAGCTCCAGGGCTCCACCCATCTCTGCCACCCCTACCTCCCAACACTTAGGTTACAGAACATTCTGCCTGGCCCAGTTTTACCTAGGTGCTGGGGTGGTACAAATTCAGTTCTCTGTGCTTTCATGGCAGGCACTGTCACTTTACTGATAAGTATCTCCCCAGGAACTACCCCCCAAACCTTTTCATAGAGTCTGGCTATATGGCCCAGGCTGGTCTCAAACTTGAGATCTTCCTGCCTTAGCCTCCTGGTTGCTGGGATCATGGTTTGTCCCCCAGTGTCTGCCTCATGACACTCAGTGTTATTTGCTTATTATTTTTGAGACAGAATCTTACTATGTAGCCCCAGCTGTCCTGAAACTCCTGAGGTAGACCAGGCTGGCCTTGAACATACAGACTTCTGCCTTCAGGGTGATGTTTTTGTTTTGGTTTTTTGTTGCTGTTGTTTTGAGGCAGGGTTTCTCTGTAGCTCTGGCTGTCCTGGAACTCTATATGAAGACCAGGCTGTCCTGGAACTCAGAGATCCTCCTGCCTCTGCCTCCCAAGTGTTGGGATTAAAGGCGTGCATCTACGCTTGGCCCCCAGAGTGATTAAATTATGTGTACCACCATGTCTGTTCTGTGCTACTTTTGTAATGATAAGGAAGAAGGGAAGAGGGAGGAAGAATATTTTGTCCCTAGAAAGGCATTCTTTGCATATAGGGATTTTTCTTTCTCTGACTTCCCAGATTTGACTTTAGCTGTGCCCATCTGTAACTCTCTGGCTATCGTCTTCACACTGATTGTTGGGAAGGTCCTTGGAGAAGATGTTGGTGGAAAACGTAAGTCAACCTGCCAAATGTCAGGAAATAGCTGCTTGGGCCTTGACATATGTGAGCATTTCCCCAGGCTGTTTTCCATGGGTGGGAGAGGAGAGGCCTTCCCTTATCTCACCCTTTACTCTGAAGCAACTTCTCCTGCTTGCTTGTGACAGTTTCCTTCCCTTGGACAGTCTGGGGACAGCAGCTGGGGTGGGAATCAGGACAAGGCAATGTGGGTCTTCTTCCTTGGTCCTGCTAACAACCCCTGATCCCTTGATGTTTTCTTTACCTCAGAAGCAGTGGCGGGCATGGTGCTCACCGTCATAGGAATCACACTTTGCATCACAAGCTCAGTGACCAAGACCCAAGACCAACCGTCGTCCTCTTGAGTGGGCCATCCCCGACCTTCCGTTCTGCTGTGCTCAGCAGACCTGGCACTGAGGTGCAGGCAGAGTGACGCACCAGCTTGCCTCTCTGAGCTTACCCTCCTCATCTCTGAGATCATATCTACCTCAGAGTCACAATAATAATAGCATGGTTGCTGGGCAGTGGTGGCATACACCTTTAATCCCAGCACTGGGACACAGAGGTACGAAGATCTCTGTGAGTTCGAGGTCAGCCTGGTCTACAGAGTTCTAGGACAGGCCTCAAAGCTACAGAAAGAAACCCTGCTTGAAAAACCAGAAAGGGAGAAAAAAAAAAAGAATAGCATGATCCAGAGTTCCAGGACAAGCCAGGGCTACACAGAGAAACCCTGCTTCAAAACACACACACACAAAAAAAAAAAAAAAAAAAAAAAAACAGCCTTGGGACTGGGGAGGTTTGTAAACTATGGTGGGTTCAGCTGTTGTTGAGATTTAGCATTAGAGCCAGGAGTGGTGGTGCACACCTTTAATCCCAGCACTTGGAAGGCAGAGGCAGGGGGATCTCTTGAGTTCCAGGACAACTTGGTCTTCATAGAGAGTTCCAGGACAGCCAGGGCTACACTGAGAAAGAGGCCTTGCATTCTTGCATGAGAGGGGGGGTGGTGGGGAGAAGCAGGGGGAGAGAGAAGGAGAGAGATAGAGATTGATTTCACACTAAAGACTTTATGCCCATCCTGAGCAGCCTCTGCCCCAGTAACCATCTGCCTACTGTCATCTCAGGCAACTGTCACCTGGCCTCTATCACCCTGGCCTGCTGGCCTGCTCTAGACATGGGAAGGGCTAGCTGTGTCCCTGAACCAGGCCTGTGTCTGGAGGCTTCCACAGCCCCATTGCAGTGCCTTAGCTGAGTCACAGTGGAATTCAGGGAGAATGATTACATCAGAATGACAGATGGAAGAATGAGCTGGCCCTGGGCAAAATGCTCAACTGCCATTCCCTCAAGTAAGGAGACAGCTGTGCGCCGAGCAGCACCTAGCTACAGCAAACACCTGGCCTGTAGCAGCTTTCAATAAATCTGCAGCAAACAAAGCTTAGCAAATATTATTTTATTGTGGCAGGCCTGCTCCTAAACCCAGCCTGTAGTGCCTTTCTCTGGCAGGGAATCACATAAGGAAGTCAACTCCTCAGAACTTCCTGAGTTTATGAAGGGAGAGAGGCTAAGGAGGCCATATCTACTGTGAGCCCAATGAGGCATAGCTTCTCAGAAACAGGCTGCTGAAAGTTGGGGGCTGGGGTAGCTTGGAGAGGCAGTCCTCAGTTTCTGTCTGGAGTTCCTGGCACTTAAGATGGTGGAGTATCGGCTGTGTGAGGATTCAGCTCTGGGCCCAGGCGGGTGTTTGGGGACAAGGCCTCTTCCACTGTCTCTGCTGCCCTCTGGTGGACAAGTGGAAACATGCAGAGCCATGTGGATGCCCAATTCACACTGCCAGAAGCTCCCCAAGCCAGGAAAGGAGACTGGACACTAGAAAGCCTCAGGAATTAGGAAACAGGAAGGCAGGCCTTCAGATTGAGATCTGCTCCGTCACGCGGAAGAAGGGTCCAGGGAGCCCAGGCTTCAGCAGAGGTCTGCCCATCTCAGTGTGAGGTTTCCCAATCTGACGAGCTTACCTGATCCACAGGCTCCTCTGTGTGGGTGTTCTCATCATCATCCACTTCCTGAGCCCCAGCTGTCTCCTTCCTTGGGTAGGAAGCCCTATAAACGCCCTTAACTCCTAATAAGGAGGCAACACTGGATGATGCCCAGCCTGGGGGGTCCTCGGCCTTCTGTGCCTTCCCTGCTGTACCGGTTGCTTCCCCAGCTGTAATTCCATCTCATCATAGCTTCAAGCCTTGTCTTTTCCCGTGTACTTTTTTTTTTTTTTAATATTATGTATACAGTGTTCTGTCTGCATGTCTACCTGCACGCCAAAAGTGGGCACCAGATCTCATTATAGATGGTTGTAAGGTATCAGATGGTTGCTGGGACTTGAACTCAGGACCTCTGGAAGAGCAGCCAGTGCTGTTAACCACTGAGCCATCTCTCCAGCTTCTCCCCTCCCCGTGTACTTTTTATATAACTCCTTATGAAAGAAGCAAGTGGCATGAGGTAGAAAACTGGCACAAAGCACTGCTGAAGCATTATCCCCTGTAGAAACCCCTAGCATGTGTTGATGACTGGCCTGAGCTAGTGTGCGTCCCTGACGTGTGTAAGCATAGGGCCCTCACCTGATGGACATGAGAGAGGAGAGAGCTTGCTTGCTGGCTGAATGGACTGCTGGGATCTGGCGTAGAAAGTGGATGGCTCAGTTTGTCTAGGCTCCTTTGGAGAAGGCAGGGCTGGTTGAGCTGCCTGGGCCTTGTGACCCTGTACCGACAGAAGGGACACTGAGTTAGAACCCCGTTTGTTGGTTGTTATTACCTATTCTGCTCCCCAGTGTGCCCTGCTGCCTGGGCAGGCTTGCAAGAGGCTGCGTGCCCAGATAGACTGCCCCCTTCACCTGCTTTTGTTCCTATCGGGCTGTCTATCCAGGGACAGTGCAGTTGATGCTGGCATCCAGAGATGCCCAGTGAAACCAGGCTGCTTCCCGCTCTGGTGTCACAAGCTCACTGGCTCATCTGGGAGAATGGAGGCCTGGAGTGGGATGGTGAGTGGAGGTCCCCTTGGGCCCTGCTGTGCCAAGTAGCCGGTTCAACAGCCAACCTAGTGTGGAGGCATTTGGCATGGTATGTGCCACTCCATAACAGTCTCTCTGAATAAGTCTTTTTGTTTGTTTCTGCTTGTGAACTTCAGCTTCTACCCCAAGAAAGGGAAATCACTACTTCATAGGATCCTCAGCTAGTCAGTCCCCTTCATCCCATTGTCACCTACCCCCTGCCTGTGGGACTTATACTTCCGGCCTGGAGGATACCTGCAGTGAAAGAAAGGTTTGTGGTGGGCAGAGGGCATTTCCTCTGCTGTGACCTGTGACCCTCCACCTCAAACAAACATACCAGCAGCCCATGGACAGAGAGGGGCTGGGCACCAACAGCTCCATATAGGGGAGGGCCTTGAACTCTTCTTCTCCAACAGCCACATAGTAAGAGCCACTCACCAGAGCAGTCCCTGCTGACAGTGGGAGCCCCTTGAGGGTGCAGAGTCTGGGAGGAGAGGTGGTAAGGGCTGAGGGATAACTGGCTGCTCTCTACCCAGCAGGCACTGAGGTAGGTCCAGCTCTTTGGGGGACCCTCTGACTTTGGTCCTGTGGGAAATGTTAACCTAGGTTCTGTCCTGACTTGAAGGGCTGGCTTAGGGAGAGAACATGCCTTCCTTTGGCATTTTCAACTTTAAGAGCGGATAGAAACTGTGGGGCTTGGGTGCTTGACCTCCCTTGTCCCCATACTCACTTGTGTACAGCCCCACTCTGTAACGTGGCCTTCTCAGTCAGCAGCTTCAGTACCATCTCCCAGTCCTGGATAGCAGTCTGGGACAGCTTCAGACTAAAGGGAGGACTTAGTAGGTCCCCATTCCTGAACACACTGAGACAAGAACAGCCAGGTAAGGGGGTGGGTCCCCGAGACTCCACATGTGAAAGGGGAACAGGAACCAAGTGGTCCAAGAGCAACTTCCATGTTGGGATTTTAATCTTCCCACTTCTAACAGAGCTCCTGGAAAAACCCACTGCCATTTTCTTGGTATCATTAAGGCACAAGTTTATACTCCCACGCCTGGATGCTTGTACTCACAGGATATAGCAGGGGGTGTCTGCTGGCAGCAACTGTCCAAAGGCCCCATCACATGGGCGGGGAGGCATGAGAGGCTCCTGAAATCCAAGTCAGGCCTTCAAGTCAGGAGAAAGTCCAGGACTTTGGTTGGGTCTGGCTGTTTCTAAGAACATGGGGTGAGCAGGCAGGAACCAAACTTGTGCAGCAGAGCAAGTGAGCAGGGACAAGTCTGAATGTACAAGAGAGCGAGTGAGCAGGGGCGAGTGAGCAGGGGTGAGTCTGGTTGTGCAGTCTGCTCACACCTCTCTGAAAGGGGCACCTGTATTCCGAGTCACATAACTCCTGTCCTTTGCCCTCATGTTTCACAATTTACTCATTCCTGTGGCCTGGAGATTAGGTAAAAGGCAGGGACTGAGTAGGGGCTGACCCAGGACAGCAGCAGATTCTGGAGTGGGTGTGGCATGTCCCCTGGACCAGACAACTTCTGCTTCCTGGACACTGTTCCACCCACCAGTTGGAGCAATCCTAAGAGGAGGAGGGGGATGACGAAAGCTACAGTCTCCCTCGGACTTACATGTTGTTGGCTGCTCTTCCCACCTGGGTGTCTCCTTCCAGGAGGCAAATAGCTGAAAGGACAGATAGGTCCCAGGTCACCTTAAGGAAGTCTGACCCCAGCTAGCCAGGTTTATGCCCATCACAGCCAAGACTCCATCATTGCAAGGCTGGTCTGAGGAGACCATTCTGCAGGTAGGCCTTTCCCGATAGCCTGGCCTTAGGAGTACCACCACATTCATCCTGTCTCAGAGTTCATCAGGGGAAAGTGTTGGTGGCACACGCCTTTAATCCCAGCATTTGGGAGGCAGAGGCAGGTGGATCTCTGAGTTCAAGACCAGCTGGGTCTGCAGAGTGATTCCAGGACAGCCAGGGCTACACAGAGAATTCAGGAGGCAGGCCTGAATTGGCGTGGGGGGTAAAGTAATTCCTAAACAAAGTTCGACTTGCAGAAATTGTTCCCACAGGCTGCCCTGGATGTGGTAGGCATTAGCCTTAGTAACAGAATGCAGTCTGAGTTACAGCTCAGCTGATTTGATGGTGCAGCTTCAGGCAGGTTTCTCACTTACCCTCTTAAAATACAGCCTCTCCCCAGGTTTTGGAAAAATAAGCCTGTTGACTTGGAGGTAAGGACTGGATACACTATTGCTCCCACCCTCCCTAGGCACTGGCCAGCCCCAATCCACTCACTGGACCTTGTGGAGTCGTTCCAAGCCAGCTGCCACATACTGCCCTCCGTTCTGTAAGTCAGCCAGGTCAGTGACGGGGCGGCCATCACAAAGTGTGTAGAGGGTACGTATAGCCAATGGGGCTTGCACCACTGACGTCACCTCATAAAGGAAAGCCTCCATGGTGGGGTAGCGGCGTTGGGTTACCACCAGCTGGCGACCTGGGAAGAAGGGGTCCCCATTTCGATATACCAGTACTCTCTTGGCTGCCATAGTACGTCCTCATAGACACAGAGCAGTTGCCAAGCTACTACGTCAGGGCTGGGAGCTGTGCCAAAGGTGGAGTCCTGCCTTCTTATCCAGAAGGCTGCAAGCACCTTGGACAGGAGCATTTTCCTGAAGGCAGGCAGGGTTTCAGATCTGCCTTTGATGTGCTTCAAAAGAGTAGGGTCGATAGCATCACTTTTTTCGTTTGTGTGCAGTTGGGACCAAGCTCGGGCCCTTGTTTGCTAGGCAAACACTGAACTATCTTTGCAGCCCAGTCTGCCTACATTACAAAATGAAGACCCTGGGCTCAGTGAGAGGGAGACAGAGATTCCCACACAGATGTCTCTGGGGCTCGTGCTCCTTTGAACTGAGACCAAGGGTGATCAGCCTGGGGGCTGTTCCCAAGGAGGATGGCTAACTGCTTTGGCCATGGTTGCTAGCTGGCTTTGGGGATGATGCCCCATGTGAGTGGAAGGTGAACCAGATGGCCCAGAACCTGTCCTGGTCAGAGGCAGCAGATACAAGCAGACAGGTTTATAACCCAAGAAAAACCTTTATTCCCCACGATCCTCCCACCTTACTTACCCTAAGATAAGGTGAAATTTGGATTAATCCACAGGCAGAGGATAAAAGGGTATGCCCTTCATCTTTCTCCTGTGCCAGCGCAACCCTGCAGCTCAGCCTGAAAGCTGCCAATGGCCAGGAGCGAGGACAGGAGATAGAGGTGGCATCAGGTCCCTTATGACTTTTTCATAGCATCCCCTTTAGGAACCTATTCCTCTCCTGGATCCCCTTGCCTGACGCCCTGCTTCTCATGGTCTGCCCCTCCACTGGTCCTCTTGTGGAAGACAAATTCTTCAGAGATCTTCATCTCCACAGGAGAGTCCTCTGGTTTTCCCATCCTTCCTGACTGAGCTCATTGCTAATCCATGCCTGGAACTCCTAGCACTGGGGTACTGGCTCTTGGGTGGTTTAGTCCTTCTGAGAGCCAAGCTACCTTGTTCCAGTCCTGCTGATGTCCCATCCCAAATGTGGCCTTCTGAGATAATCAAATCATGTGGCCTGGCTCTGTGACAGTCAGTCTCTTTGTAGGTTGGCTTTCTGGAGTATTTATCCTCAGTATTTGGATTCTCACAGAGTGTGGGCAGCTGTGTCATGGCCTTGCTAGAACAAGGACTCCTAGACCTGGGGTCCTCAGGGGTCTGACCCTCTACGTGTTTCAACTGCTGTAGGGAGGTTTCATTAACAGCCTGTCCTCTGTGGTCTGGCCCTTTGATAACCCGGTCCCCTCCAACCTGGCTCTCTAATGCTGGAGCCAGCTGTGTTGCAGCCTTCCTATAGTATAGTTCCCAGCCCTTTGCCCCAGCCACATATTTGCCTGTACAGGCTAGACTGTCTGGGGATTTCTGGAGCTGCGGGCTGCCCTCCTGGCAGGAATCATCTGCATGGCATGGCCTTCCTAGGATCCTGTCTCTTAGAACTGGTCCTTAGGGAGGCAGCTTGATTGCAACCACATCTTCTCACAGGCCTGTCCCCTGTGGTCCAGGCACATGTTAGGCTGGTCTCTGGTCTGGCTTGCTTCTGGGGATCTCAGTGTTTGCTTGAGAATTAGGTACTGTTAGGAAAGAACAGAAGCAAGCTTGCTCAGACATGGCAGAAGGCTCCCTCCACCCTTGCCCTGCTTAGAAAGGTTCTCACTGCCTACCTCCTTTCGACTGTTGATGGCCTGTTGTAGCCACAGCAGTTCCATGGCCAAATGGTTACGCTGGTCCTGGAGTTCTTGTTGACTCTGGGACAATCCTAAATCTGTGACTTCATTGAAGGAAGAAGGAAAGGAGAATGTCTTGAGGGGTAGACACTGGGCACTAGCCCTAGATCCTGGCAGCCCTCCACACTCATCAGGCAAGGGGATGGGGTGAGAAAGGGTGCAACTTCTCTTTCACATCCTTCCATGTTTCAGATGGGAGGCTGAGGCCCGGAGATCAGGGGCTTTCCCTGATCTTGGCAGAGGTACCTGCATTGCTCCCCACAGGCAGGGAGCTCTCTCTGGCTTTCCTGCCCTGCTCAGGCTGAGGCCAGGGGCAGTCATCTCGGCAAAGACTTCCTGCTTTTGCTGGGCTCCCTCCTGCCTCCTTCAGCATGTCTTCCACAAGGCCATCTTTTCCCGAGTCTTTAAGTGGGAGATGGCTGCAGAGTTTCTGCTCTGGGTTTGGTACTTTCTCTGCTTTCCAGGAGCGATGAAATTTTGCCTTGTGAAAAAGCAAAGAAACATGAGAATCAAAGGGCTACACCCCCCCCCCCAGAGATGTCTGGAAACAAGAGTCCAGAGGGCAAATAGGTTAAGGCTGAGGAAACCTTGGGGGCACCAGGCATACACATGGTAGAGACAGCAGGCAAAACACCCACACATACAATAAATCAGAGCCCTGTACCAGGCTCTCCTTTCCTCTTCCCCCTGGGGGGGGTCTGTGCTACCTCTGGGAGAAAGATGGGCTTGGGAATCCAGCCCCTGGTCCACTGAAGTGTGCTGAGGTCTCCCTCGATCTCTTGTACAACTGCTTCATACTCAGCTCGAAGGCTCTGGAATTGACGCCGGACCAAAAAGCCCCGGATACCAGCCTAATGTGGAGAACAAGGGGGGAAATGCCTCTTAATGCTTTTAGAAAATGGGTATCTTGAGCCGAGCGTTGTTGGCCCACACCTTTAAGCAATGAACTTGGCAGGCAGAGGCAGGTGGATCGCTTGAGTTCGAGACCAGCCTGGTCTACAGAGCAAGTTCCAGGACAGCCAGGGCTACACAGAGAACATCTATCTAAACAAACAAACAAACACACACGCGCACACACACACACACACACACACACACACGGAAAGAGAAAGAAAAGGGGTATCACACAGACACACACACCACACACACACACACACACACACACACACACACACACACACACACACACACACACACACACACACACACACACACACACACACACACACACACACATATCAAACACACACACACACACACACACACACACACACACACACACACACACACACACACACACACACACACACACACACACAAAGAGAAAGAAAAGG